>NC_080563.1:18910000-19210000 GCF_030253575.1 Rhododendron vialii | reverse complement strand
CCCATGAAGAGCATTTGGCGAACTATGTGGGATTGAAACAAGGTCACCACGCGCCAATCAAAAATAACGCTCACAAAGAATAACAGCACGATGAAACAAACATGATTCCATAATATTAGCAGCATTTTTAAATCACATGCATTTACGAGAGTTAACAACGTGCGTAAGATCTACTAAGGTCTTAATAAAGCTTATAACGACCATGGTTCTGAATAAAGGGAGAGATATGCAAAATTAGGCGGCGACCTATAGTAGTGAAAGGTGAACTACCCAGAACTGGTCGCCACCTTACCCTTAGCTACCAGCATGCACCCATTGGTGCCAACTAAACCAAGTCCAACGCGAAAATTAACCAACATACTAAATTATTACAGACCCAAATACTTAGAAAATCAAAAACAGTCCACCGACACTGAAAAACACAAAATAAACACATAAAATAACACCACCATCCAGCCCTATGCATCATGGATATCCTAGCTCAATCTGAATCACTCCCAGCAAAGTCATCGCTAACCTCTAACTCCGGAAAGTTAAGCGGCTCGTACGGAGCAGAAGTCTGTCCTGTCCCTGTAACACCGTTGTACAACCACTGATTCTGGTGGGCTAGTGTACGCTGATTCTGCCTAATCTGACGCACCTCTTTTTTTTATCTTTTGCTGGCCTTTGGCTAGTGCCGCCTCAAGACAAAAAAATTTCCTCAGCCAAGTGTTTGTGTTGGCATTTGCTGGGGACTCAGTCAATAATGCCCCAAGCTTACCAATAGAATGGGCAGCACTCTTCCGAAGGATAGAACTATCAATATCACCTGGCTTACCCTCATCATTCTTAAAATACTTTGCAGCTAACCCTTCAGTGGCCCTACAAATAGAGGAAATCAGACATGGAAACGGCAACCGAGTGTTGATTGCCGCATCTCTGAATTCTATAATTTTAATAAAAATATATTGGGCCCAGTCACACACAGTATCCTCCTCCATGAATGCCACCAACATATTCCCCGTAGTCTCCGAAGGCTTATTCTCAGTCGCCCGAGGATCTAGATTGTAACACACCAATTGATTCACAAACCGAAACGACGACTTAAATTTACCAGGCCGGTGGGGGAAGATTCTGTTCTTCTTCTTTTCATATAGTACCTCATACACAACATCCTGAATAAACTCCGAATTAGGAGCCGGGTAGTTCGTTTCTCCCGGGGGTCGAGCATAAAGTAACCTTGTTGCAATAATCTCCGGGGTCAATGTCACTGGTAACCTACCAATCCTAGAAGTAACACAGGCCTCGGGGTGTAATTCAGTACCGGTTTCAGGCACAACCATATGCTTATAAAATTCCTCAACTAATTCTATGTTGAAACCAGGATTGGGTTCGAACCAGAAAGACAAACCTTGCCTGATGACCGCCTGAATGACAATGTCGTTCGGTAGGAAGCTATCCCTGACTATGTGTCTCTCCGCTTTGATTCCCTGGCCTTTGCATGAGGCCTCCCACGCCACCTGCTCATCCTGGGCGATTTGATCTCGGTTTCTCCTCTGTGGACGGGTCGGGCCCTCCGCCGGAGCAGGTTCTTGCCCCAAATTTGGATTAGTTGCATGACCGGAAGAACCCACGCCCTTTCCCTTCTCTGCCTCTGTAGCCCTCTTTTTGGGTGCCATGTGCATGATGGGTTTAGTAAAAGGTAGGTTAAGGTTTTTGGGTAAGTTAAGGTTTAGATTTTTGGTGGAATTGAGAGAAGAGTATGTAGTAGAGGTGGGAAAAAGGGAAGTTTTGGTGAAATTTGGAAGGATTTTGGTGGAGGAATAAGGAATTTTCGGAGGTCTGGGTGAAGGTTTTGGGTATGGGGTAATGGAGGGTTAGAGAGAGAGAATGGAGGTTGAAGATGAAAAGAAAAAGAAAGAATACAGATTCCGCCAGCCTTTTTGCTTTTAACCTTTTTCTGCATTTTTTTTAATTAACGGGCCTCGGTATCGATACTGGAGGTGACTGTATCGATACAGTAGAAACTGTTCGATTTTGGCCGTTTGTCCTTTTTTTTTTTTTTGAAGGTTATTATTATTATTTTTTTCTTTTCTTCTTTTTGACAAAGGTTTTAGTCAAGGGTTTTGGGGAAGAATTTCACGCACACGACACCCATCAAGAGTTCTTCAATTTCACCCCCAATAACAACGATACTCCGAACAAGACACCCATAATGCATAAAGCTAGACCACCCCCTGTAGGGAGGTATTCCCGAGCACATACATTTCATTGCCAAACACGTGATATTTGGGAACACGTGGTAAGTACGATTGGACTTATCGCCGGTCAGAATGGAGAAAAGCGATATGGACCAATGGTATGGGAAGTCCTTGGTCCATGAAGTCTGTTCGGCTGATTAAAGGCCAATGACATGAGAAGTCAGTGGTGTAAAACTAAACTGTTCGGCAGATAGAGACATTCTCATTACGTTTGGACCAAGTTACATGTGAAGTCATTGGTCCAGGCAGTCTGTTCGGCAACGAGATGGCCGAACAAGGAAAGAACTCCAAATCGATTGTTGGAGCATAGGGAACATTCTGGAGAGATCCAGAAACAGTGGTATTCCGTTAAGGAATAAGATCCCGAGAATATAGGATCTGAGAAGGATACCCAATGAGAATGGGATGTTCGGCCAGTAATGGAAAAGAATCCTAAAACGACTCCTTTCTATTAAACTGATAAAGGAAACGAGAATCCTTGATATCCTGGGAATCCTATGGCAATAGGGATGCTTGGGCGCCAAGCATTCAAATGTCTATATAAACAGAGTAAGCCTAGAGGTAAAACGTACGCAATACTTTGCATTCTTGCTTTCCTACTGATAATTAGGGTTTGACTGCTAGTACGTGATACTAATTTTGGCATCGGAGGGCCTTCGCCACGAGAGGCAGAGGTGCTCTCACCCCCTGTCTATTTTGCAGATTAGGGTTCCGACGACGAATTAGGGTTCCGGTGAAAAGGCACGAGAAAGCCGTTGCAGTCCAGTTGATCCGAAGCATCAATTGTTTTCATCCCCCTACACCCTCAAACTTGAATCCAACCCACACACCGGCTTCCTAAGTTAGACTCAGGAACTGACTCGAACTGGTTTAAAATTGGACAAATGGACACATATGTGGTCTAATCATAGAAGAACGCCTTGTTTCATCCCCTATGCACGTTACCAACTCTCATAAATTCATGTAAAATATTAGGCTACTCAATTATGAAATAAACACCTACTATTTTACGCAAATGCGAGAAGGGAAAAAAAAAAAACAAAGAACACGGGAATATTTTTTTCAAGATGCAAAATTAACCACGTGGGGACAACTACTCAACGTTAACAACAGCACTGACATGTTCACGAAACGCCAAATATATACATGAGTCCAAGTTAAATAGGAACAAAAGTTCGGCTAATTATAACATGCTCGCTTAATTTTGACAATCAAGCATAACAAACGTATCCCCACAAAAAAAATAAAAATAAAAATAAAATAAAATAAACATTACCCCTAGCAACACCACGAGAACGTGTACAAAGTACACCCCTCCCCCAACTAAAAGCATGCTATGTCCCCAAAGCATGGAGACACAGTAAAAGTAAAATATCAGGGAGAAGAAATGGACCTACGGTTGGCAGCCAATCACCATGACCTCGGCCGATGTTCGAGGAATTTCATGTCAATCGGTTGCCAAACAAGGAACTGCAACCTGCAAAAGACATTAGTACCGTCCGGTTCGTGGTATCCAGGCTCCCGAAACAAAAAGAAAAAAGAAATAGACTCCACCAAATTTTCACGCGATCAACGTGTCATACTTTTCTCCCCATCCCTCGCGGGTGGGCAAGGAACAGGTGGCTATGCAAGACCATGAAGCTATTTTTTTTCGTTTCCAATTTTCTAATTTTTTTGTTGTTGTTGCTTTTTCTCTTTTTTTAAAAAGCAAAAATAACTAAACAAAAGACAAGAATAAAGAACGAAGAAATAAAAGACAAATATACATAGATTGTGCCAAGAACAACAGAATGAAGTAAAATCTCATGTCATTGACACAAAATTGCCCTTACTAACCGGAGCTGGGTACACGATTCTTATTTAAATAGAGGTGTGCGAAGCTATAAAACCCAAGTCAATAATGGGTACCCCTATTGCTAGGAGCCAGGTCCACTTCTCAGTGAAGAAAGTGGTATGCAAAAGCTACCCGTCAGAACGTAGTCATAACGGCTACACAACAGGGTCGTCCGAATAAACAGGATCGACTAAAACCTCATCAGGTTCACCTACTTCCACATATTCTAAGAATGGTTTTAGACGCTGCCCATTAACCTTGGAAATAGTATTATTCTTAGGGTCACAAATATCAACCGAACCATTCGGATAAACCTTATTCACAACGTAGGGACCGTCCCAACGGGACCTCAATTTACCAGGAAACAGATGGAGGCGCGAGTTATACAGTAACACCTTCTGACCAACACTAAAGGTTTTGCGCTGAATATTCCTATCATGATATGCCTTAACCTTAGCCTTATAAATACTCGCGCTCTCATACACATCATTCCTAATCTCCTCAAGCTCACACAATTGGAGCTTCCTATGGACACCCGCCTCAGGTAACCGTGCATTAAGCGACTTAATGGCCCAATAGGCCTTATGCTCCATCTCAACGGGCAAGTGGCAGGCCTTACCATAAACAAGCCGGTAGGGTGAAGCACCCAACACGGTCTTGTAAGCAATGCGGTAGGCCCATAAGGCATCGGTCAACCGCAGTGACCAATCCTTCCTATTCGGGTTCACGGTCTTCTCTAGAATCCCCTTAATTTCACGATTCGCTAGCTCAGCCTGACCGTTAGTTTGGGGGTGATAAGCAGTAGACACCTTGTGAGAGATGTCATACTTGCTCATTAAAGCCCCAAAAGACCTATTACAAAAATGCATGCCCTGATCAGAGATAATGGCACGTGGCATGCCAAATCTCGACAAGATGTTCGTTCGCAAGAACTCTAGCACGACTTTAGAATCGCTGGTCTTAGTGGGGATAGCCTCAACCCACTTGGAAACATAATCCACCGCCAGGAGGATGTACTCATAACCGTCTGACCCTGGAAACGGGCCCATGAAATCAATGCCCCAACAATCGAAGACCTCTATCACAAAAATGTTCTGGAGGGGCATCATATTTCGCGAGCCAATTTTACCTAATTTCTGACACCGGTCACATGACTTATAAAAACATACGCATCCTTGAATAGACTCGGCCAATAGAAACCACACTCACTAACCTTGGCGGCGGTCTTCTTCGCAGAGAAATGACCTCCGCACGCCTCGGTGTGACAAAACTTAAGAATTCCCATATGATCAGCTTCAGGGACATACCGGCGCATAATCTGGTCCGCGCAATACTTGAACACATATGGATCATCATAAATATATTGCCGGACCTCTCTCAAAAATCGCTGCTTCTCAGCTGTGGACCAATAGGGTGGAATCTGCCCAATCACCAAATAATTGGCGATATCTGCAAACCATGGGCACACATTAGCAGCGAACAACTGCTCGTCAGGGAAAGAATCCACAATGGGGAGATGAGAGGTGGGGTCCTCAAACTCCAGACGAGACAGATGGTCGACCACTACATTCTCAACCCCTTTCTTATCCTTAATGACAATGTGAAATTCTTGCAATAAAAGAATCCACCGAATAAGGCAAGCTTTCGTGTCCGACTTGGTCATTAAGTACTTCAAAGCCACATGATCGGTAAAAACCACAATCTGCGACCCTACCAAGTAGGACCGAAACTTATCTAAGGCAAATTCCACCACGAGTAACTCATTCTTTGTGGTGGTATAGTTCATCTGTGCCTCATTCAGCGTCTTGCTTGCGTAATAAACGACGCAGGGATCTTTCCCTCGCCTCTGCCCCAAAAACCGCTCCGACTGCATAGTCGGAGGGGTTACAATTCAACTCAAAGGGCAAACTCCAATCCGGAGGCTGAACAATCGGCGGAGTAGTGAGACTCCGCTTTAATGTATTAAATGCCTCCTCACACACGTCGGACCACACAAAGGGGGTATCCTTTGACAACAACTGACATAACGGTCGGGAGATGGCACTGAAATCCTTAATAAAACGCCGGTAAAAACCGACGTGACCTAAGAAAGACCGGATATCCTTGATAGTCTTGGGAGAAGGAAGACTAGCAATCAAATCAATCTTCGCCTTGTCCACCTCAATACCCTTGGATGAGATAATGTGTCCCAACACAATCCCTTGGGTCACCATGAAGTGGCACTTCTCCCAATTAAGCACAAGTTGCTTCTCCTCACACCGTTTCAAGACATTTCCTAAATTCTCAAGGCATTCGTCAAACGAATCCCCGAAAACTGAAAAATCATCCATAAACACCTCCACTATCTTCTCTACCATGTCGCTAAATATTCTCATCATGCACCTTGAAAAGGTTCCGGGAGCATTGCACAAACCAAACTGCATGCGACGGTAGGCAAACGTACCATAAGGACACGTGAAGGTGGTCTTCTCCTGATCCTCCATGGCTACCTCAATTTGATTGTAGCCAGAGTACCCATCCAGGAAGCAATAGAAAGCCCAGCTAACCACTCTCTCCAAAATTTGATCAATGAATGGGAGAGGAATGTGGTCTTTCCGGGTGCTCGCATTGAGCTTCCGGTAATCGATGCAAACTCGCCACCCCGTTTGAACACGGGTCGGCACTAGCTCGCCCTCGCTGTTCCTGACGACGGTCACACCAGCCTTCTTAGGCACTACCTGCACCGGACTCACCCACTCACTATGGGCTATTTGGTAAATAATACCCGCATCTAAAAGCTTCAACACCTCAGCCCAAACCACCTCCTTCATATTGGGGATCAGACGACGTTGAGGTTGCCTAGAAGGCTTCACATCCTCATCTAGAAAAATGCGGTGTGTACACACCGTTGGGCTAATTCCCTGCAAATCTGCTATTGTCCAACCTATCGCACCTTCGTGCTTTCTCAACAAGGCAGGCAACTTAGCCTCTTGATCCACCTTGAGAGATGAGGAGATTACTACAGGAAAAGTATCATCGCCTTTAAGGAAAGCATACTTAAGTGTGTCCGGCAGAGGCTTTAACTCAGGTTTAGGCGGCTGGACAGACGATGGGAGAGCTTTAGGAAGTGGGGCACCCAGCGGCTCAAGAATTGGGTTCCAAGCGGTACCACACACATCCTCCACTACAAGCATCTCCATTAAACTTCCTACCTCTGGAGAATCTAAGAATGACGCCTCTTCGGCGGTTAAGGCTATCTCCAGAGGATCCTTGTACAACACACTATCAACATGCTCTTGCACTAGTGTGTCGATCAAACTCACCTCATATACCTCCTCATCATCCTCAACCCGGCTATCCACGTTGAAAACATTCACCTCCATTTTCAAGTTCCCAAACTACAATTGGACTTGTCCAGTTTTGCAATTCATGACAGCACTGGAGGTGGCTAGAAAAGGACAACCAAGGATGATAGGAGTCTTCTCAAAGACCTCTGGTATTGGGCAAGTATCCAGGACAATAAAGTCGACTGGAAAAAGAAACTCACCACTTGAGTCAGAACATCTTCCACCACTCCCTTGGGAATTCTCACACTCCGGTGAGCCAACTGTAGCGTGACCGGTGTGGCTTTCAAATCGCCTAGCCCAAGCTTCAATATACCGAATAAGGAAGCAAGTTGACACTTGCTCCTAAATCCAGCAAAGCCTTTTCAAACTTTTGGGCCGCGATAGCTATAGGGATGGTAGGACAACCAAGGTCTTTACACTTGGTGGGGATCTTAGCCTGGAGAATGGAGCTCACTTGCTCCGTCAGAAGCACTTTGTCCTGACTCTTGGTTCTCCGCTTCGACGTACACAGATCCTTCAAGACCTTCACAAACTGAGGAATTACGTCAATGGCTTCCATCAAAGAGATAGGAAACTGAACTTTCTTGAACAATTCAAACATTTGAAAGTTCACATTGGCCTTAGGCTTTGCCACCAAGCGATTTGGATATGGAGCAACAGGTGGCGTTGGAGTCGTGGGGGACGCAGTTGCAGGCACCACCACTTCAGGAGACTCCACCTTTTTCTCTTGCTCAGGAACACTTCCCAAGTTTGGAACGACTGCTGGTGCAGCTACCGGCACCGGGGGTGGCATCGATTTCTGCTTTGGAGGTAAGTCCTTATCAATCACCTTCCCACTTATGAGAGTGATCGCCTTAGCCTCTTCCAGACTGAGATTTGGATTACTTAGGCTAGAAGAATCGCCCACATAAAGAGTACCAACGGCATTGACTAGAGGTTGAGAAGGGAACTTTCCCTTCTCCTGCTGGACTTGTCCAACTGCCACCGTAAACTGGGTCAATTAGGTCCTAATGTCACCAATTGCTTGTTTCGTTTGTTCAGTGAAGCTTAACTGAGACTGCATGAGAGCCTTCATCATCTCATCAGTCTGCTTATCCCGCAGGGGATGATTAATGCCAGGGGGTGGTCCAAAAGATGAAGGACCGAACCCCTGCTGCTGCTGAGGAGGGTAACGAAACTAGGTCATTTGGCCTTGAGGAGGCCGAAATTGCTGAACTTGTGGCTGAGGTGGTGCCTGGGGTTGCATCGGGGCTTTTTGATCCCTCCAACTCAAAAGTGGGTTTTGGGCCCACCCTGGATTGTAGGTATTCGAATACGGATCCCAACGCTGGTTAAGCGCGTTCACCTCAACCTGATTACTATGGTATGCGTCTTTGACAATGGGAAACGCGGGGCAAGCAGTGACAAGATGCCCTGGACACTCACATAATGCACACACCTCCTCGACTCTCACCTCATTTGCCTGATGGACTTGCTTAAGGTTCAAGTCCTCTAATTGCCTAGCCATCTTGTCCAATTGAGACTGGACATTATGCTCTCACACGCTCAAAGGAAAAATGCCGGACCCACTGGGTCCCTGTGCAACCATGGCCCTATCACCGAGATCGGAAGGTTTCCAACTTCGGTGTTTCTCAACCAACTCGTTGAGGAAGTCCCACGTATCGTCTGGGGTTTTTGTCTAGGAAATCCTCCTCCTTACAGAGGTACTCAAGTTGTTGGGTCGTCGCAACATTCAGACCCAAGTAAAAAAATGACACCAATTGGGCTTTGACAAACCCGTGGTGTGGCAAGGACAAAAGCAAGTCCTTGAACCTCTCCCAGCACCTTAAAAACGACTCGCCCTCTTTCTGCTTATATGATTGGATTTGGCGAGTCAGGTACTTTGATTTACTTTCCGAGAAATATTTTTTGTAAAATAAATCTCGGACAACAGCCCACGTCCTAAGAGACTGTAGTTTCTGCATCCGCAGCCACTTATCCGCATTGTCCCTTAGCGATGCTGGGAAAAGCTTAAGATAAGCATTCTCCCACTGAGTAGTGGTGGCCAGGGTCCGCACCAACCCCTCGAAATGACGAACGTGCTCATACGGATCCTCATTCTCCTTCCCATAAAATAGGGGAAGGGCATTATGCATGCCAGGTTTTATGGTGAAAGCATTATGTGCTTCCACCGTCTCAGTTGGCAGAACTATTGGACCGAGAGGAGTGGTCCTCGCAGGATGCAAGTGATTACGCATCGACACTAGTGGCTCTGCCATCTGTGGTTCGATTATTAAATCAACGAAAAGGCCCCCGATATCAAAAGAATCACCACTAAAAGATTCTTGATCCACGGTTTCTCTCGGCACTCTCTCAATGGCTACGAGACGCCTGGTATTGTCTCGATAGTACTTAGGTTTTAGAGGTGATTGCTTTCCTACGATGGAGGATTGCTTACCTCTACCTATGTTTACTCAAGACAACTAAAGAAACTAAAAAGAAAATATAAATAAAACTAACTACCCGAATTCTTTAACACACGTTACCGTCCCCGGCAACGGCACCAAAAATGCTTGACGATTTCCTAGACCTAAAATAATGGGTTGCCCCAAGCGTAGGGTGGAGACCGACGCAACATAATATATACGGTAAGACCGGAGTCGAATCCACAAAGACGATGAAGCGTGTGCCGTGGAACCTCGGGTTGTATTATTAAAATAGCTCTTAGGTAGCCACCCCTTGTCTTTTGGTTGATTGATCAACTAATGCTATTGATAAATTTCTTGAAAGATTAAAAAGAGAGGCCCGGTCGTTAGGAATCCGGCGCTTGCTACCCAATCAGAATCCACTCGCTTTTCAAAGTTTTAAAAAAATGATTAAATTTAGGGAGAATTGGAAACCCCAAAGAATGCGAATCCTAAGGTTGCCAGTCCCCGTACACAACAGCGAACAGGTTTTGGTCCCCCGTTTCCGCTCACATGAGCCCTGGCAATGCCTTGGATTCGTCCAACGGACGTAGTTTTCACCAACTAAATTATTTAATTAAATTAATGTGCAGAAAAATTACGAGACGAATCCTAATTGGGTCGTGGTGCGCCTTTACCCAGCGACCATACTTCAGAAAAATTACTCACTCATTATTAAAAATAAAAGGAAAGAAAAATAAACCTTGACTTGCATCATGCTTGAAATCTAATTTAAACAAGAGATTAAAACTAAGTTAAGATCTACGAGCAACTTCAATTAAGAATGAAATGTAAAATAAGTTACTAGAAGATGTGTTCTTGAACAAAACTTGAAGATTTCGAAGGAATTGAAAGAGCTCTGAAAAAAATAAGAACGCCAAAAAGAAAACTGCTACTAAAAAAAATCTAACCTAAAAACAAAGTTTTCTGGGGTATTTATAGGGAAACCCCTATATTCGGAATTAAAGAACGATTAAACAACCATTATTTTCGTTGCGGCCGTCGATTAAACAATGATTATTTCCATTGTTTCCGTCGGTATCGATACTTTAATTTGAGGTATCGATACAAATATGTCTGTTCAGTCTTTGACCAATTTTTGAACCACTTTGTATCGATATAGGGAATACGTGTATCGATACCGCTAAGCATAACTGCTAGCTTTCCATCCTTGCGTCGGTTTTGACCACCCGACATGCAAACGACATCACCCGAGGTCTACGCCTCCGCTTTAGCATCCCGACAACATATGGACCGGCCTCGGGGCCACTCATTCCAACCTTGGCGCTAAGTCCACCTTATTACCTGTGAAAATATCAGAAACACAAAACCAAAGCAAAGCACGGCATCAAGTGGAAAATGGAATAAAACGAGCCTCTAATGCGCTAAATCGCCCTACTTAGGCGCTCATATCCAAGATATCACGCGCCTATCACATAATATCCAAGTTTCTTTTCCAGTCAATATTATTTGGTACAGTAAGTTTATTTTCTTTGAGAATAATGGCAAGTGGATTGAAAGATCCCATTTTTTGAATCTGAGAATTAAATAACATAACAATCAATTATGAAGGGCAACAAAAACTTTAAATTTTATTTTAATATTGGTTCCCTCTACCATATGTTAAAAGAAAAATATTGGCAACCCTACACACCGTGAAGAGCATGTCTCGATGGGAAATCCTCTACTCTTTATCATTTGTGTAGATAAGCTCAACGTTTTAATTTTACTATCTAGACACTATACCATGCCGAGCAAAATTAAATAACCAATATAGCTTTGGTCCTATAAATAATAATAGTGACTCAGATGGTGAGGATACTATTATTTACCTAACTCCATGACCCATCGTTCCGTTATGAATTATCTCTGATGGAGAAGTAATTCACACAACAATTATCATAGACCTATCCTTTAAGGAAATTTGTACCGATGAGGCCATAATTAATTTTGCCCGATGGGAGAGAAGGTTCTAAAACCATCACACAAAATTAATTACATTATCTACATACTAGTAATGGAGACCGTGAGATTTATAAAAATAAACTCCCTCTCCCACTTAGTTATTTAATTTTTCTTTTTGAGGGTTATCAAAATTTTTGAGTTTGCAAAAAACGTGATCTAGGTCAAAGACCATATATTACCATGTTGTCCCAATAAAGTAAACTATCACATATGCAAATAATATGAAAACACAAATAATAAGGAAACACAAGATAAAGAATTCAGTTATTATGGTCAAGAGATACAATTTTTGAGCAACAAGGAATCCTTCCAAACTTGAAATCCATCAGCTATACTTGTGCGGAAGGCTGAGATAATTTGAATCAATCAAGGAAACCCAAAAATCCAACTGTGCTTAGGCAAGAAAATTCGAATTTGACATATTCTCGCGTAAACAGCACAACATTTAGTATTTTGGCCATATCTTCCTCATCTGACCTCTAATTTAAGTGATTCAAATTGGGTTGGATTCGAAATTCAATTATCTACAACTTTTGTGAAGAGCAGATTTTCTAATTCCAACATTTACTGGGTCGAAATAGTCCTGTAATCAGACCCTACGAATCTAGAAAAAATCTATTGCGAGCCAAACAACTTGTATCTTTTGTATCTACCATTTTCGATCTCCAAATAACCGTCAAATGCTATTACAATCGAAGAAACATACATACATCGATCTTATGCCTCCATTGGAGTTCACATGCTGTAGGGAGGTATTCCCGAGAACATACATTTTGTTGCCGAACACGTGATATTCGGGAGCACGTGGTAAGTATGACAGGACTTACCGCCGGGCAGTTTGGTGAACAGTGATATGGACCAATGATATGGGAAGTCATTAATCCATGTTGTCTGTTCGGCAAATTAAGGGCCAATAATATGAGAAGTCATGGCTATAAACTGATTGTTCGACAGTTAGAGACATTCCGATTATATCGAACCAAGTTACATGTGAAGTAGCTGGTCCGAAGCAGACTGTTCGGTTATAAAACAGCCGAATAGATGAAGCAAGAACCAAGCACGTGATACGAGGGATCACGGGTTAAAAGCAATGCAAATGGTATGTGGGACCATAGTTTGAATATAGACAGGACAGTCATCGTGCTAAACAAGTATTCGGCAATATGGACCAGTAACATGAGAAGTCAATGGTCTAAGCCGTCTGTTCGGCCATGAGATGGCCGAGCAAAGAAAGAGCTCCAATCAAGAATAGGAGCATAGGGAATACTCTGGAAGATTCCAGAGTAGTCATGTCCCGTAAAGGAATAAGATCTCGGGAATATAGGATCTAGTAAAGATACCCAATGAGAATGGGATGTTCAGCTCATTATGGAAAAGGATCCAAAGAGGACTCTTTTAATGAGCTGATAAAGGAAACGAGAATCCTTGATGTCCTGGGTTTCTTATACGAGTTGGGAATCCTATGGCAATAGGGATGCTTGGGCGCCAAGCATACGAATGTCTATATAAACAGAGTAAACCTAGAGGTAAAAGGTACGCAATACATTGTATTATTCGATATTCACCTACTGATAATTGGGGTTTCTTTAGTCCGAAATACTGACAAAGGCATCGGAGGGCCTTTGCCACGAGAGCCAAAGGTGCACTCACTCCTTGTCTGTTTTGCAGGATAAGGGTTTCGTTGACAAACTAGGGTTCCGGTCAAGAGGCACGTGAAGCCGTTGCACTCTAGTGCTGTTCAGAGCACTACTTGAATTTGTCCACCTACAATTGGAGCCGTCTGTGGCAAGCGAAAGAGTTCCCTTTGAAATACGACCATGGTGGAAGCAGATCCAGCAACACCACACGACCCAAAGGATGTGTTAGTTGGAGGAGGGGATAAATCTCCATCCGGGGCTCCGAAAAAGCCCGAGGGAGGACACAAGAGGACCACGAGTAAAGGCCGCCCCCTTGCCGTCCACGGCAACTCCAAAAATAGAGATGGAAAGACGGCATCGAAATCCACGAGAAGGACTAAATCCCATCGAGGGGATGAATCGATTGCACACTCCAGGAGTGTGTACCGTAGCGAAGACGTTCTTGATAAAAAGAGACAAGAGATCGAGGAGTATGCTCGTTTGATCAAAAAATGAGAATATGAGATCAGAGAACTAGAGAGGATCAGGGAACATCCGGAGGATTCCGGACTATCTCGAAGAAATTCTAGAGGCAGTGAATATGCTTTGGTACAATACAAAAAGGCTCCTTCAGGAGGAAGAAGGAGCAGAAGCAGAAGTCCGACCCCAAGGCGACATAAAGCTTCTCTACGAAAAGAAAGGAGCAAGACCCGAACACCCGAGCGAAGGAGGGTTTCTCCGAGAAAGAGGAGAAGCAGAGGTCGAAGCTCTACCCCTGAGGAGGAAGGGAGTAGGAAACATCACAGGGACAGATACGAGAGACCTGATTTCGACTGGGAAAGAACTAGATCCAAGAAAGGACCAGAGGATGAAACCATGACTGCACGAGAAGCAGCACGGAAAGCACTTCAGAATATAGCATCCTCCCCTTTTGCAAAAAAGTTACAGGAGGCTAGGTTGCCGACCAGGGTAAAACACGGAACGTTCATCCTCTACGAGACAGATGCTGATCCCGTGGCACATATACAGCATTACCAGCAGGCAATGTTTATGCATGAAGGAGATGATGCAATTATGTGCAAGATGTTCCCGTCGAGTTTAGGGAAGGTTGCTTTGTCTTGGTTTCATAGATTGGGTTCACGCTCCATCCGAACATGGGTGCAGTTGGCCGAGGAATTCACTGCACGATTTTTAACGAGCAGGAAAGCTCCCAAAACCTTTGAGAGTCTTTCCTTTATGAAGCAAGGAGAGGACGAGCCGATTAGGACATATGCAAAAAAGTACTGGGAAACCTTCAACGAGATTGAAGGTTGTAGCGAGGAATACGCAATAGCCACGTTCAAGACAGGCTTACCTGTTCGGGGGAATTGCGTAAATCCCTAAACATGAGTCCAGTGCAGACATTGGCAAAATTGATGGAGCGAATTGAGCAGCACGCCAGGAACGAAGATGACATTCTACGGGAGGATGGTAAGCTGGCCGCCGAGCAAGTAAAGGGGCCTATAAAGAAAGCAGAAAAACCAGAGCCCAAAACTTATCGTGAAAGAAAAGATTATGGGCAGGCAAAGAAAGCGCAGTTCAAAGACAAACAAGCTTCGGATCCAAAGTCATTCTTCTCAATAAATACGGTCTGGAAAGAGCCCATTTACAGAATTCTTTATCGAATAAAGAATTAGCCCTATTTCAAATGGCCTCCAACTCTAGGTGGGAATAAAGATGCAAAGCGTGCTACGAATCAGCACTGCAGCTACCATAAGGATTGGGGCCATATGACAGAGGATTGTGAGATGTTCAAACGGCATCTTGATGATCTGGTCTCGCAAGGTTATCTCAAAGAATTTATCCAAGAAGATCTCAAGGATAAAGAAAAAGCAATGGAATTGGATTACGAACAGAATCCAAAGGGAGTAATCCATATGATACATGGATTAGCCGAGCCTTATACGAGAAATGAGGTGAGATTGCTTCAGAGACAGATTAAACACGACCAACATGTGATGCAGTTGGGAAGGAAGAGAGGGCGTAGCGAAGAGGCATGCAACGAAGGCATAGTTTTTTCAGATGAAGATCTGGGAGGAGTCCAGGTACCTCACAATGACGCATTAGTCATAACCCTACGAGTTGGGGAATATGACATGGAAAGAATCCTGGTGAACTCTGGGAGTTGCACCGAAGTGCTGTATTACGATGCATTCAAGAAATTGGGACTGACTCAAGAAGACTTGGTACAATCAGTAACCCCTTTGGTCGGATTTGGAGCAGGAGCAGTCTGGCCATTGGGAAAGGTAACTCTACCTGTTTGGGCCGGGACAGTGGTGCTACGAACCGACTTCCTAGTGGTGGATGTACCATCCTCCTATAACGTGATTATAGGGAGAACATGGTTACATAAGATGAGGGCAGTCTCTTCTACTTTCCATCAAATGGTAAAGTTCCCAGGATCCAATGGGATTGAACAAATCAAGGGTAACCAAAAGGTAGCTCAACAATGTTTGGTATCCATTATAAAGAGAATCAATAACGCCCACCATGTTAATACAATGGAAATTCCAGATCAGCCGACCATTGAGGATATCGGTAAGAATCCAGCTGATAGGGTAGTTGAGGGTTTGAAGAAAACACAGATCAATGAGACTGATCCAGATAGGTATTTTTTGATTGGGGAATCACTGTCAGCAGAGGAAGAGACTGAATTAATAAGTTTTTTAAACACTTATGTCGACGTATTTGCCTGGACACCAGAAGAAATGCCAGGGGTGAGTGTAGACGTTATCTGCCATCATTTGAATATAGATCCACAGCATAAGCGGGTCATTCAAAAGAAAAGAAGGGCAGCCATACAGCACGTTGACGCTGTAATTGAAGAGGTGGACCGTTTGTTGGAGGCCAAAGCAATACGTGAAGTCTACTACCCAGAGTGGTTATCCAACACCGTTGTGGTGAAGAAAAAGAATGGAAATTGGCGAGTCTGCGTAGACTTCACTGACCTGAACAAAGCCTGCCCAAAGGATAGCTTTCCTCTTCCGAGGATAGACCAGTTGGTTGACGCAACTGCTGGGTACGAGCGAATGAGCTTCCTCGACGCATATCGGGGATATCATCAAATTGCCATGTTTGGGCCAGATCAAGAGAAGACTTCTTTCATTACACCACGAGGGTTGTATTGTTACAATGTCATGCCCTTTGGATTGAAGAATGCAGGCGCAACATATCAGAGATTGGCAACCATCATGTTCAGAAAATTGCTCAGCAAAACTATGGAGGTTTACATGGATGACATGGTGGTGAAAAGTAAAACTGGGCAAGGCCATATAGCAGATTTGAAGGAGGCATTTGAAATTTTGAGGAGATACAAGTTGAAACTCAACGCCTCGAAATGTGCATTTGGAGTCGGTTCTGAAAAGTTTTTGGGCCACCTTGTAACTTTGAGGGGGATAGAGGCGAATCCCGACCAAATAAAGGCCTTACAGAATCTGCAAAGTCCTCGGACAATGAAAGAAGTCCAACGGTTGACTGGGATGGCAGCGGCTCTTAATCGATTTATTAGCCGGTCAAGTGACAAGTGCAGACCTTTCTTTCAGCTGTTAAAGAAAAGAGAAGGGTTCAAATGGGGAGCAGAATGTGAAACCAGTTGTTCGGGCTGTTGCTGTTCAGAAACTGGTCCACGTGTAGATCTTTTGAGTCTTAAACGAGGAAGCGGCACGCCTTCCGAAATGGAAACTTCACCAGGTTGACCAGCAACAGTAACCCCAGCTTGGAGTCTTGAAATACGTTGTTGAAGAGCAGTTGATGTGGAGGTAGAAGCAGCACTGGTGCTGGGATGGGCAAGTCTTCTGTCAATGACCCCTCTGTATGAAGGGTCGTATCCCAGCAGTATATCAGCGTCTCGACCCCGACCAGCTGTTCGGGTACCTGGTTCTCCTGTGTATTTTAGGATCCTGTTAATGTCCTCTGTCCGGAGGTAGCTCGGCTCATGTCTAGGACGTTTGTTAACGTTTTCAGCTGCAAGATCGGAGTTATAAAACCAAAATTAGACACATAGAAAGCTACGAGAAAGCAGTAAACGAACAAATTGCAAAGATCAAAAAAATAAGGAGCATACGTGGGTATCCCCATATATGGGGGCAGTGGAGACCCACCACCTGACCATCCTCTCCTAGTGGCTTAAAGGCTCCAGTGACGTAAAGGAAATCGATCTCGTGATCCCGAACAGAGTCTGACAGGTTTAGCACGAGACGCTTGTCGGCCCTTCTAACTTTGAAGTAATAAGTGTTATATTCAGGGTTTAGTACAATACTGTACCACCACTGAATATCCCAAATTCCTAACTGGGTCCCCAGAATCCTATTCAAAGCTATTACACCCATTATCAGCCTAAAGACGTTTGTTGATACTTGCATGGGGGTGAGACGATACCAGTTTAGGATCTGGCGGAGTAATGGGTGAAGGGGAAATCGGACTCCACCTTCGACAATGGCCACAATAGGGATACACATTCTATCCCAGGAGCCACCATCCCTATCTGCTCCTAGAGGGGCGAGTTCGAGTCCTACGTTATCTGGAATGACATATTCCGACCTAAATGCCGCCATGGCAGCAGGGGTATCGTAGAGTTTCCTAAACTTACTGGGTCTAGGAGGGTTATCATTATCATCCGCCATGGGTATACTCAGAAAAGAAGAAAAACTGGAAATGGGTATGAACTGAAACCCTAAAAACAACCCACAAATCTGAGAAATGAGATCTCAGATGGAAACCTAAGTAGAAGAAATGGAGTAAGAACGAGGATCTTACAAGAATACTGTGACGATTCCCTGGAATGCAATCGAATTTGCAGACGGCGGCGATGGCGGAAGGCTTAGAGAGAGAAAGACTGAAAATTCGAGTTTTTTGGGTGAAAACCCAAAAGGAGCCCTTTCAGGGGTATAAGGGCGAGTGACGGAGACGAAACTCCTCTCACGCCGTTATAGGTTAAAGTAACGGAAAGCAAAGACCGTTCTGACGCCGTTTCAAAGAACGTCAGTTCGAAATTAATGATTGGCATACGAAAACGTGCCACGTGGAGTCATTGCCCCGAAATGGTATAATGACGGAGACGCCAAAGGGCGTCAATGAAATATTGAAATTACGACTGTATGGGATCAGAAGAGTCTGATCTAAATAAAATTCTGTTTCTAAAGCGTCATATATTGCCCCCGAACAGTGATAAATAGATAAAGCTGGGGAGCAATTGTAGGGAGGTATTCCCGAGAACATACATTTTGTTGCCGAACACGTGATATTCGGGAGCACGTGGTAAGTATGACAGAACTTACCGCCGGGCAGTTTGGTGAACAGCGATATGGACCAATGATATGGGAAGTCATTAATCCATGCTGTCTGTTCGGCAAATTAAGGGCCAATAATATGAGAAGTCATGGCTATAAACTGACTGTTCGACAGTTAGAGACATTTCGATTATATCGGAACAAGTTACATGTGAAGTAGCTGGTCCGAAGCAGACTGTTCGGTTATAAAACAGCTGAACAGATGAAGCAAGAACCAAGCACGTGATTTGAGGGATCACGGGTTAAAAGCAATGCAAATGGTATGTGAGACCATAGTTTGAATATAGACAGGACAGTCATCGTGCTAAACAAGTGTTCGGCAATATGGACCAGTAACATAAGAAGTCAATGGTCTAAGCCATCTGTTCGGCCATGAGATGGCCGAGCAAAGAAAGAGCTCCAATCAAGAATAGGAGCATAGGGAATACTCTGGAAGATTCCAGAGTAGTCATGTCCCGTAAAGGAATAAGATCTCGGGAATATAGGATCTAGTAAAGATACCCAATGAGAATGGGATGTTCAGCTCATTATGGAAAAGGATCCAAAGAGGACTCTTTTAATGAGCTGATAAAGGAAACGAGAATCCTTGATGTTCTGGGTTTCCTATACGAGTTGGGAATCCTATGGCAATAGGGATGCTTGGGCGCCAAGCATACGAATGTCTATATAAACAGAGTAAACCTAGAGGTAAAAGGTACGCAATACATTGTATTATTCGATATTCACCTACTGATAATTAGGGTTTCTTTAGTACGAAATACTAACAAAGGCATCGGAGGGCCTTTGCCACGAGAGGTAAAGGTGCACTCACTCCTTGTCTGTTTTGCAGGATAAGGGTTTCGTTGACAAACTAGGGTTCCGGTCAAGAGGCACGTGAAGCCGTTGCATTCCAATGCTGTTCAGAGCACTACTTGAATTTGTCCACCTACACATGCTACGTTAATTATTACAATCACGAAAAATAATCGTGACACCCAATAAATAACACATGCTATGGTAATTATTACAACTACGAAAAATAATTGTGGTATCCAATAAATAACAATAACTACGAAAAAATTATCATGAGATCCAATCACACAAAATCAACAAAAAAAGATGTGACCATAATAGCTGGGTAAGAACGCTGCAAAACAAGGGTTAGCACAGTTCTACGTTCTACCTCTATAATTTACGGACAACATGGCCTGTTTAATCCATACACGCGATTATAGCTTGCTCTGATACCACTGTTGGGAAACTGAATCCCCAAGACCCAGCAATGACGTGTACAGATTAGACAATAAAAATTGTAAAACCCTACTAGGCGGAATTAGGGTTCTACCTCAACTCCCTGCGACACGAACGCTGGTTGAACTTGTTATAGCACGCCTTGCTATAAACCACAAATACTGCTCTACCGTACCTTACGATCTTCTATCGTATTCCCTGCACGTCTAGAATATGAACTGAGTGTGGACTCTTTCGTGATCTGTTTGTTCTCTCTAAGCCTGCCTCTATTTACTGAATAATAGAAAAACTTCAATCTGACCTAGAGAGCATAACGTGTATATATAAGGCTACGAAAGGGACCTAAGGAATAATAAATTTGGGCTCCTAGTGTAAAAAAAAAAACTTAATCCCACCAGAATTCTATTTCTTATTTCACTAATTATAATTCACCCCACTACAGAATTATAATTGCACTTCCGTCCTTATCTCAATTATATTACGAGCTCCATGATATTAAATACTTATTAATCTCCCCACATTAAAATTACAGATACCCGTTGATTAAAATAAATTACTAACAATATCTTTGCTGTAAAAAAAAAAAAAAGAAGAAGAAGAGAAAGAGATACAACAGGATATGAAGCGTATATATTATGTGCGTACTTCTATTTTATTTTATTTTATAATTTTTTGGGTTTTGTTGTTGCATTGACCGTGATCAACAGGGAAGAGGCAAAATGTCAGTAATAGAAGATAGTGTGTTCAACAAATCAGTGTCAGAACTTTGCCAAACTTTTATGATGTTGTATATTTGGAAAAAGTTTTGTTTAGTTTATGTCCTGCATAATATTTTTTTTTAAAAAAAATCTCAGGTCGAGAGTTGATGATCTATATATGGACAAATGGATGGGTTGTGTCGAGGGTACATATTGGTAAGTTTATTTCTTTTATACATTTTTCCGTTGGACTTTCATCCCTATTTTTTTTTATAAGTGGAACTTTATTAACTCTTTCATTGTATTTTGCTCTTTTTGATATGAGTATTTTTGTAGCGGAAGAGAAGCTCCACATTGCGCATATATGTGTGATATATGTATCAATACCTTCCATCTAAGGCGAGCAGAGGTTTTATAGCTAGATGAAATCATACACTGCAGATTAATTCGAATTGCATAAATTATTTTTTCTTTGAGTCTATTCCTATGATTCTCATATTGTAATTTGGAGTTTTTGAGAACATGTAAATAATCAAATTTAATGATTGATTGAGTGTTAGTTTGCATGGTACATTAATTTTTATGTTAAATAAAAGAAATAAAATGCCATAATGATTGAAAGTATAAGTTAAAATTTATTTGTTTTGCGTTGGGATCGAGTTATGTGGGTGTGTGTCTTTAGACATAGGTAGTTGCTCACGCCTTGCCAAGGACTACAGATGTTCAAAGCCAGTTATAATGTCACGTTCTTTGATCCGTGCCTTTAGGCATGAACATGCGCTAGTATATATATATATACACACACTTTATATCGATATAGTTTTTTTGTCGGGCGAAACCCAGTAATGTTAGTTGTATTTATGTTACGTATCAATCTATTTCCATGTTAGCAGGGGTTGATTGGAATGTGTATGTGTTGGTGTTTTACGAATTTTATCAGACTTCCTTACGCTGATACTTATGGTATGATTAGGATAATAGATTGAACAGACTTTTACTCAAAAAAAGTCTGTTTATTGGTAACAAGTTATGGACCACAACTTTTTAATTTTTGCTTTATTCAAAAAAAAATTGTGTTTATTGGTTTTTCGTCAAACTTTTACTCCCTCCGTCCCAAATTGTTTGTTCGGTCCGCAAAACGGGGACTAAAAAATAATGCATTTCTCTCAAAAAAAATTCAATTTTTTTTATAAATTAAAAGAACTCATCGATATCGAGTAAATTGTTAAAAAAAAATTTATTTTTCTTGCAAAAATTGTATTATTTTTACGTCCTTGTTTTGCGGACCAGACAAATATTATGGGACGGAAAGAGTATGTAATATTGGTTTACCTTAACAAGAGAAATTGAAAAAAATAAAATTTTATGACTTTTATACAATTATTTTGAAAAGTATCCAAGGAAAAGCTCAAAAAGTTAACATTTTAGACTTTTTCTGGGATATTTAAAAATACTTGTGTAAAAGTCATAATTTTTAACTTTTTTGGTTCCTATCGTTGAGACAAATCAATAATACATAAAAGTTTAGCGGCAAAACTAACAAACGCGAATTTTTTTTGAATAAGGACACAACCAAAAAATTATGGTTCACAACTTGTTGGTTAGTGAAAACACTCCTTTATTCCAATTTTGGAGAGTTTTCAAATTTTGAGAAGGTCTATTTAATGTGAACATTTCTACTATCGTTAACTATTCTCATCTCAACCAACTATGGCTAATTGAGTTGATCAAAACTCTTGCATCTCACCGAAATGTTAGGAGTTTGAATCTCCCCACTTGTGCGTGGGTGTTCTTCCTTTAAGGTTCAGTTTGGATGATAGGAATTTTGAGGATGAATGAGAATATAACACCATACTTTCATGATTCTAACATTTGGAAGGAACAAAAATAGGAATGTCATGTCACACTCTTAGGATTTCCATGTTTGGGAGAGATAGGAATAGGATTGTGATTTATGATGACACATCCGATCAAGAATCACATCACTAAATTGAGTGGAAATTTGATCCCTCCTTTACTCCATAGGAATCTCAGATTCTTGGCTCAATAAATAAAAAAGGAAATATTGAGTTTGATAAATTTCCAAAAAAAACTGATTCATGTATAATATTACTGAATTAATTCAAACACTGGAAATGAAATTGCTTCAGGTATTATATTCCTAGGAATTTCATTCATAGTAATCATATTCCTATTCTTAGGAATTTGATTCATAGTAATTACATTTCTATTCTTACTAAAGATTTTGGTCATCCAAACTGAGCCTAAAGGGGTTTTTCCTTTATTTCTTTGTGTTATCTCTATGATGAGTTTATTTTTTGTATTGGTTAAGTTGTTAGGCTTGATTATCTCGTAAACTCTCACAATTAATGTAGTGTCCCGAGTTGTACTTTATACTCCCTCCGTACAAATTTAATTGTCCCTAGTTCTATTATAACCAGCTAAAAAATGGGTTATATCTTTGAATTTGTAATGAATTTCATATCGAATATGAATCTTATTTGATAGATCTCGATTAGTTCTATAATACAATATTTTCGAAATCATGTAAAACATTATAAATTGAAAGTATAATCGATTGAAAAATGACACGAACTCCAAAAAAAGACTATAAAATCTGGACGGATGGGGTACTTCGTAGATGATAGAAAATGATCTCTCCTATCGATTAAAAAAAAAATTCTCATCTCTATGTATTTTGCAAAAAAGTGTGTGGAACATTTAGGTGTGTAATCGTGTAACACCAATCTTTATAGAAATTATGATAAATTCGGAATAGACTATGGTAAACTGATTCGACTGGTTCTTTGTCATATACTCCCTCCGTCTCACTTTGTTGTGTCTGTTTCCTTTTTGGGATGTCTCAAAAAAATTTCTATATCTCTTAGTTTACAATATTTTATATATTCAATATGGATCTTGTTTGATAGATCTCAACTAATTTTTTTAAACAAAATTTTTGAAATCATAAAAAACATTATAGATCATAAGATATAGACAATTTTTTGAAAGGTACCAAGAAGGAAACATGTACAACAAAGTGGTACGAAGGGAGTAGAAATTATGATAAATTCTTAGGTATTACTTTTTGGGGAGTTTAATTATTTTAGGAGTTGAACTTTGTGTTAAATTTTAGGAGAAAGAATATTAAAATAAAATGAGAGAGAGAGAGAGAGAGAGAGAGAGAGAGAGAGAGAGAGAGAGAGAGAGAGAGAGAGAGAGAGAGAGAGAGAGAGAGAGAGAGAGAGAGAGAGAGATTGTGATAAATTAGGATATGCAAAAAAAGTGGATTACCATGAAATTGTTAGCTCGATTCATATTTTCAAAATATGTCATGAATTTCAAGTCGATTTCATGAAATTTCTAAATGCAGATAGTTTATTGTTCCAAAATATGTCATTTTTATGAAATCATGATTTGACATGTTAAATGTCATGTTCAAAATATTTTATGTTCTAAATGCTGATAGTTTATTTTTTCGAAATATGTCATGTTTGCAAAATATTTCATTTTTTTGTTCAAATCATGGCATATTATTTGGATTGCTTACCATGAAATCGTTTATTTGAATCATGACATATTTAGGAAACAATGAACTTTTGAAATCTTGAAATCCTCCTATGATATCTCACTTAATTGTAGAGATTTACATTCATCCCAATCCCCTAATTTATAAAACAATAAACGTGTATATATCTATATAGATATCATAGTAAAAGGCACTACAACAAAAATTACTTTTCCCCGCATTTATTTTCCAGCGTTTTCCAAATACCCCGATAATTGTTCATAATACACAACCGGCAGCTGGACAAAGAAGCGACCAAGTTAGGTTTTTAACACTTTAAGTTAAAACAACCTAATTTTGTCCCCAATTTCCCAATCCCGCTCACAACCCTATCCCCCTCCTCCTCCTCCTACTTGCTCTCTCTCTACTGAACGACATGTGTGTCTCTCTCTCTCTCTCTCTCTCTCTCTCTCGTAGTGAGGGTAATAAGGGTAATTCATGCATTGAAAGAATGAAAACATAAGCACAAAAAATGGATGGAATGAATACTTACGTTGTATGACTAATTGAGATAAATATTTAAAAACTCCAAGTTTTGTTGATAATGTGTAATAAAATTAAAAAAAAAAGTAAGTGAAAAACAACGGAACACAAGATAAATCGTTGGCTTTCAGCTTGGATCCGGGGGCTCTGCTGCCCGGGGGCACAGTAGCCCCTACCCAGCATGGTAAACGGCACCGATTCTGATCATATTAACAAGATCTTTGCACCGATTCAAATGAAGTGAAAATTTACACACTTAATTTTTTGAGACGGTTTATATATTAAAAAATATAGTTAAAAAATTAAGTACTTTAATTTTTAATCCGTTTGTACGGGTGTGAAGATCTTATTATTCTGATTATATTATTCTAAAGAGACATAATCAAATTTTGTCTCTAGGGCTTTCATAATCACATTTCTGCTCTATAGGATTGCAAGTTGATGGTTAGAATTTTTTTTTAAAACCAAACGGTGCCGTTTACCAAGCTGGGTAGGGGCTACTGTGCCCCGAGCAGCAGAGCCCCCGGATCCCTTTCAGCTTTCATCTTGGTGAAGAGATTCCCTGATGTGAGCCCCCGGATCCCTTTCAGCTTTCATCTTGGTGAAGAGATTCCCTGATGTCCTGGATGACATCATCGACACAACCAGTTACATAAAAAAGAATTTATTGCTAAGTTCAATTGAGTAGCCATCTTGGTGAAGAGATTCCCTGATGTCCTGGATGACATCATCGACACAACCAGTTACATAAAAAAGAATTTATTGCTAAGTTCAATTGAGTAGCCGATTTATTTCCAACGACAATGTAACACGTGGTCGTAGTGATGAGGTTACGCAAAACCCCACTTAGAGAAAGCATAGGAAAGAATTATTTAAGACAGATGCGATGACTCTCACACTTACCGTATCCCTCAACTTTGTGCTTTATATTGGTTTTACCGTCTCTTTTCATCATCCTTGTTTTGCAGATTTTGCTATTTGCATGTTTGGTATCGAAGGCTAGTTTATTGGAATGTCTAGGATCTAGAATGATGGTATATCACGATCAGGGGCGGATCCATGTTGGGACACATTGGGTCACGTGCCCCATGTCTTTTAAAAAAATAGTAAAAAAAGGTTAGATATAAATACAAAAAAGTCTTCCACACTGGTACAAACCATTAGCATGATGCAATGGTCATCACAGATTGTGAAAAGTTCAAGGGGCCTGAGTTCAATTCCTAGGACCCTCCAACCCTTGTTTTTTCTTTATTTTTCCATTTTTTATCTACCTTTTTCTTTTATTTCTTCATTTTTGTTCTACCTCTTTTCTTTATTTTTTCATTTTTGTTTCTACCTCTTTCTTTTATTTCTACATATTTGTTCTACCTCTTTTTGTTTTCCTCCCAATCCACTATATTACAAAAATTAAATTACTATATTTCTATATCCTTTAGTTTACTTGCCCAGCGTGACAGTTGAAAGTGTATTATTAGCCATGAATATTGTGAAAAATCGGTTGTGAAATAAAATGAGTGATCTATATTGAATGGTTGAATGATAATTTAGTGGTATACATATAGAGAAATATTTTTTAAGATTGTGAATAATAGGTGCCCCGAATATATGAAATTTTTGGATCAACCACAGATCACGACGACAGGATTTTCGCTAAAGTACCAAATTTGTTGCCTTTAGTATAGGCGAGGACAATTTCTGTCGCAACCTTGCGTCACCTATATAGTGTCACGAAATGTATAGGTGAGGAAAATATTTTTCATCGCCCAAAAAATTATCTTTGTTGTGCCTCGGGCCTCGGGATTTTCTCTCGCATTCGCCAACCTAGGAGCCGGGTTGTCGTCGAAATGAAGGAATTAATCCAAGTTCATTAATTGCGATGTAGTTTTGAAGAAGAACTTTGTATTATATTAAAAAAAAAAGTGGGTTCAGACAAAATCCATGGAAAATATGCTTGAAAAGTGAAAAATGAGAAAGGGTTGAAAAAGATTGTGACAGAGCTCTCAATGACTGCCTACATATCCTTGGGGCGATGGAGAAGCAGGTCTGACGTAGTTCGATGTAAAAAAGGGGTTTCGCGACTATGACTGCTAAAATGCTTTTAGAAAATAACTCGAAATCTCCCCGGCCCCCTCTCCTCCTCACCTCTCGATGCCATTGCACCCAAGTTCGCCGTGGC
Organism: Rhododendron vialii; assembly: GCF_030253575.1. NCBI lineage: Eukaryota > Viridiplantae > Streptophyta > Magnoliopsida > Ericales > Ericaceae > Rhododendron > Rhododendron vialii. The sequence continues at coordinate 19,183,093 of NC_080563.1, read as the reverse complement.
TCGATCGCCACCTACCTCACCCCCATTACCACCGATGCCGCCCGTCGTGGCAACCGAGGCCGTGGCTCTCTCGGCTGCAGCCGCCGAAGCCGGGACCTCCGGGGTTTCCGATACCCATTCGATCACCGCGTCACTCTCTGGAAGGACCGGGGACAATGTATCCTTGACCCTTGGTGGTTGATTACCACCGGGTATGTCACTACACTCCATGATTGAATAAAGAGAGAGAGAGATGGAGAGAGAGAGAGAGAGAAAGAGAGAGAGATAGTGCAGAGAAATGAGAGAGGGGGTGAGAGAGAGACGTTTGAATGGTGGGGCGTACGGTATGTGCTTCTCCCTTATACCCCTCTCGGCCAGTTCTCCTGGAATTGATCTTGGACTGGGTTTGAACTTTAAAAGACTGCACGGTGTTTTGAAGTGCAACGCATGGTATATTGTTTTGATACACGATATTCTTGGGTCCTGAACCCACATTCAAAGTGTAGGGAGGTATTCCCAAACAGGCCCAAGGAGGGCCCGAACACGTTGTGAAGGAAAGTCATCGCGCCATGGACCAGTGACATGAGAAGTCATTGGTCCAGAAAGGTTACAAGAGTTTTGGTTCAGTGAAACATGAGAAGTTATTGGACCAAATAAAAGGAAAGTGACATGTGAAGCTACTGTTCAAATAACTTGTTTGGTAATGAGAAAGCCGAACAGGAGGAAAGCTCCCAAGAAGGAATTGGCCCGAATGATTGATAAAGGACCAGTTACATGTGAAGTGATTGGTCCAGGCCATCTGTTCGGCCATGAGATGGCCAAACAAAGAGAAAAGTCCTATCAGATGTTGAAGAAGAGGGAAACACTCTGGAAGAGTCCAAAAACAGTGGTATTCCGTTAAAGAGAGATCCCAAGAATGTAGGATCTGTAAAAGATACCCAACGGGAATGGGATGTTCGGCTTGTTATGGAAAAGAGTCCTACAAGGATTAAGGTAATGAACTGATAAGGGAACGACAATCTAAGATATCCTGGTTTTCCTATACGAGGTAGGAAACCTAGGGCAATATGGATACTTGGGCAGCAAGCATCCATGAATCTATAAATATAAGGTAAACCTAGAGGTAAAAGGTACGCAATACATTGCACTCTTACGTGACTTCCTATTGATATTTAGGGTTTATTACCAGTACGAGATACTAACAAAGGCATCGGAGGGCCTTTGCCACGAGAGGCAAAGGTGCACACACCTTGTCTGTTTTGTAGATCAGGGGTTCCGACGACGAATTAGGGTTCCGATCAAAAGGCACGAGAAGCCATAACAATCTAGTGCTGTTCAAAGCACTAATTGAATTTGTCCACCTACAATTGGCGCCGTCTGTGGGAAACGAAAGAGTTCCCTTTGAAATACGACCATGGTGGAAGTCGATCCAGCAACACCGCACGACCCAAAGAATGTGTTAGATGGGGGAAGGGATAAATCTCCACCTGGGGCTCCGAGAAAGCCCGAGGGTGGACACAAGAGGACTACGAGTAAGGGCCGCCCCCTTACCGTCCACGATAACTCCAAAAATAGAGAGGGAGAGATGGCTTCGAGATCCACAAGAAGGAGTAAATTCCATCGAAGGGATGAATCGGTCGCACACTCCAGGAGTGTGCACCATGGCAAAGACGTTCTTGATAAAAAGAGGCAAGAAATCGAGGAGTATGCTCGTCTGATTAAAAAATGAGAGCATAAGATCAGAGAACTAGAGAGAATCAGGGAACATCCGGAGGATTCCGGACTGTCTCGAAGAAATTCTAGAGGTAGTGGGTATGCTGTGATACAATACAGAAAAGCTCTTTCACGAGGAAGAAGGAGCAGAAGCAGAAGTCCAACCCCAAGGCGACATAGAGCTTCTCCACGAAAAGAGAGGAGCAAGACCCGAACACCGGAGCGAAGGAGGGTTTCTCCAAGAAAAAGGAGAAGCAGAGGTCAAAGTTCTACCCCTGAGGAGGAAGGGAGTAGGACACATCAGAGGGACAGGTACGAAAGACCTGATTTCTATTGGAAAAGAACTAGACCCAACGAAAAGAAAGGACCAAAGGATGAAACCATGACTGCACGAAAGGCAGCACGGAAAGCACTTAAGAATATAGCATCCTCCCCTTTTACAAGAAAGTTACAGAAGGCTAAGTTGCCGACCAGAGTGAAACACGGAACGTTCATCCTCTACGAGACAGATGCTGATCCCGTGGCACATATACAGCATTACCAGCAGGTAATGTTTATGCATGAAGGAGATGATGCAATCATGTGCAAGATGTTCCCGTCAAGTTTAGGGAAGGTAGCTTTGTCTTGGTTTCATAGGTTGGGTTCACGTTCCATCCGAACATGGGTGCAGTTGGCCGAAGAATTCACTGCACGGTTTTTGACGAGCAGGAAAGCTCCAAAAACTTTTGAGAGCCTTTCCTTTATGAAGCAAGGCGAGGACGAGCCGATCAAGAAATATGCAAAAAAGTACTGGGAAACCTTCAACAAGATTGAAGGTTGCAGTGAGGAATACGCCATAGCCACGTTCAAGACAGGTTTGCCTGTTCGGGGGGAGCTGCGTAAGTCCCTAAACATAAGTCCAGTGCAGACACTAGCAAAACTGATGGAGTGAATTGAGCAGCACGCTAGAAACAAGGATGACATTCTTCGGGAGGATGGTAAGCTGGCCGCCGAGCAGGTAAAGGGGCCTATAAAGAAAGCAGACAAGCCAGAGCCCAAAACTTATCGTGAAAGGAAAGATTATGGGCAGGCAAAGAAAGAGCCGTACAAGGACAAACAAGCTCCGGATCCCAAGTCATTTTTCTCAATAAACACGGTCTGGAAAGAGCCCATTTACAAGATTCTTTATCGAATAAAAAATCAACCTTATTTCAAATGGCCTCCAACTCTAGGTGGTAATAAAGACGCAAAACGTGCTACGAATCAGCACTGCAGCTACCATAAGGATTGGGGCCATATGACTGAGGATTGTGAGATGTTTAAACGACACCTTGATGATTTGGTCTCACGAGGTTATCTCAAAGAATTTATCCAAGAAGATCCCAAGGATAAAGAAAAAGCAATGGAATTGGTTTACGAACAGAATCCAAAGGGAGTAATTCATATGATACATGGATTAGCCGAACCTTATACGAGAAATGAGGTGAGATTGCTTCAGAGAAAAATAAAACATGACCAACATGTGATGCCGTTGGGAAAGAAAAGAGGGCGTAGCGAAGAAGCATGCAACGAGGGCATAGTTTTTACAGATGAAGATTTAAGAGGAGTCCAGGTACCTCACAACGACTCTTTAGTCATAACCCTACGAGTTGGGGAATATGACATGGAAAGAATCCTGGTGGACTCAGGGAGTTGCACTGAAGTGCTATATTACGATGCATTCAAGAAATTGGGACTAACTCAAGAAGACTTGGTACAATCAGTAACCCCTTTGGTTGGATTTGGAGCAGGAGCAGTTTGGCCGTTAGGAAAGGTAACTTTCCCTGTTCGGGCTGGGACAATGGTGCTACGGACCGACTTCCTCGTGGTGGATGTACCGTCCTCCTGTAACGTGATTATAGGGAGAACATGGTTACACAAGATGACGGCAGTTTCTTCTACTTTCCATTAAATGGTAAAGTTCCCAGGATCTAATGGGATTGAATAGATCAAGGGTAACCAAAAGGTAGCTCAACAATATTTAGTATCCATCATAAAAAGAATCCACAACGCCCACCATGTCAACACAGTGGAAACTCCGGAGTAGCCGACCATTGAGGATATCGAAAAGGATCCAACTGAGAGGGTAGTTGAGGGTTTGAAGAAAACACAGATCAACGAGATTGATCCAGATAGGTATTTTTTAATTGGGAAATCACTGCCAGCAGAGGAAGAGACTGAATTGATAAGTTTCTTGAAGACTTACGTCGACGTATTTACCTGGACACCAGAGGAAATGCCTGGGGTAAGTGCAGACGTTATTTGCCATCATTTGAATGTAGATCCACAGCATAAGCCAGTCATTCAAAAGAAAAGAAGGGCAGCCATACAGCACGTTGACGCTGTAATTGAAGAGGTAGATCATTTGTTGGAAGCCAAGGCAATAAGGGAAGTTTATTATCCAGAATGGCTATCCAATACTGTTGTTGTCAAAAAGAAGAATGGAAAATGGTGTGTTTGTGTGGACTTTACAGATTTAAACAAGTCATGCCTAAAGGACAGTTTCCCTCTTCCAAGGATAGATCAGTTAGTTGATGCAACAGCGGGATACGAACGAATGAGTTTTCTCGATGCATATCGAGGATATCATCAAATTGCCATGTTCAGGCCAGATCGAGAGAAGACTTCTTTTATTACACCACGAGGGTTATACTGCTACAATGTCATGCCCTTTGGATTGAAGAATGCAGGGGCAACATATCAAAGATTGGCAACCATCATGTTCAGAAAATTGCTCAGCAAAACTATGGAGGTTTACATAGACGACATGGTGGCGAAAAGTAAAACTGGGCAAGGCCATATAGTAGATTTGAAAAAGGCCTTTGAAATCTTGAGAAAATACAAACTGAAACTCAATGCCTCGAAGTGTGCGTTTGGAGTCGGTTCTGGAAAGTTTTTGGGCCACCTTGTAACCTTAAGAGGGATTGAGGCGAACCCTGACCAGATAAAGGCCTTACAGAATCTGAACGTCCTCAGACAACAAAAGAAGTCCAGCGGTTGACTGGGATGGCAGCGGCCCTTAATCGATTTATTAGCCGATCAAGTGACAAGTGCAGACCTTTCTTTCAGCTGTTAAAGAAAAGGGAAGGATTCAAATGGGGAGCAGAGTGTGAACAAGCCTTCCAGGATCTGAAGGGATATTTGGCTTCTCCTCCCCTTCTTTCGACTCCAAAACCAGGTGAGTCCCTAGTTTTGTACTTAGCCATTTTTGAGCATGCTGTGAGTGCAGTCCTCTTGAGAAATAAGGGATCCGAGCAAATCCCAATCTATTATGTGAGCAAAACGTTGTTAGATGCAGAAACAAGATATTTGCCCCTCGAGAAGTTAGTCCTGGTGTTAAGGATAGCAACCCGAAAATTGCCACATTATTTCCAGAGCCATAAAGTTGTGGTTTATACTGAGTTCCCATTAAAATCACTGCTATGAAAAGCAGACTTCTCGGGAAGGATCTCAACTTGGTCTGTTGAGTTGAGCCAATATGACATCGATTATCAACCGCGCACAGCAATCAAAGGCCTAGTGTTGGCTGATTTTGTGGCAGAATTCTCACCCACAGTAGCACCTTTGCCTCTTACGAGAAAGGAGCAGAAAACAAAACTACCCCAAAGAGAGGAACAGGCCCCAGCCGAACAAGATCCCTAGGACCGGAAGCTATTCGTTGACGGGTCGGTTTGTAACACTGGATCAGGAATCGGGGTTATGCTTTTACCCCCTGAAGGTTCAATGCTAGAATTATCTGTTCGGCTAGGGTTCAATGCATCGAATAACGTGGTAGAGTAGGAGGCACTCTTAGCTGGATTGAGAAGTGCAAAAACCCTAAAAGCAGAACGTGTTAGGGTATATTGTGATTCACAACATGTAGTCCATCAACTGTCCGGGCAATATGAAGCCCGGAGCGAGAAGATGGCGGCCTATGTACAGGCAACCAGAGATTTGCTAGATACCTTCGAAAGGGTGTATATTGAGCAAATAAGTTCTGGAAAGAATGCTCACGCAGATTCATTAGCATGGTTAGCCGCAGTTGTACCAACAGAGTTTAAAAGAAAGATAGCCGTGGAGTATCTGACTGAGCCGAGCATTGGGAGAAGCGTGGAGATGGTCTTGGACGTGAACCAGGGACCAAGTTGGATGGATCCAATTGTGGAGTTTTTACGAGATGAAACACTCCCTTCAGACAAAAAGGAGGCTCATAAAATAAGGACCAAATCTGCTCGGATTTGGTTATCCACAGAGGGAAAATTATATAGGAAGTCTTTTACAGGACCCTATTTACTTTGTGTGCATCCTGAAATGGTGCAAAAATTCCTCCACGAGATTCACGAGGGAATATGTGGAAGCCATGCTGGGGGCAGGTCCATAGCCCATCGAGCAATCACCCAAGGTTATTGGTGGCCGTACATGCAAGAAGATGCTAAGGTATACGTAAAAATTTGTGAAAAGTGTCAAAAGTTTTCACCAATGATTCGAACACCAGCCGAGGATTTGGTGCCTTTGACAAGTCCCTGGCCGTTTGCTCAATGGGGAATGGACATCGTGGGTCCACTACACAAAGCAACTGGGAATCAAAAATTCCTGCTAGTTGCAACAGACTATTTCACTAAGTGGATTGAGGCAGAACCATTGGCCAAAATCACCGAACCTATGATAAAAAGGTTCGTGTGGAAGAGCATCATTACTCGTTTGGGGTCCCATACTCATTGATTACAGACAATGGATCACAATTTCAGAAGAAATTCAAAGCATTCTGTGCTCAGTATGGAATAAGGAATTATTACTCGACACCAGCCTACCCCCAAAGTAATGGACAGGCAGAGGCTTCCAACAAAACAATTCTTGATGGAATCAAGAAAAGGTTGGATAAAGCAAAGGGGAAGTGGCCTGATGAATTACCATTGGTTCTATGGGCATACCGAACAACGCCTAGGAGGTCTACAGGAGAGACCCCCTATTCATTAGCATATGGAACAGAGGCCGTTATTCCATTGGAAATAGGTCTGCCGACCAACAGGACCACTTTGGTTGAAAGTGGAGGAAATAATAGAGCCTTGGAGATTGAATTAGACCTTGTCGAGGAACGACGAGAGCGGGCCCTGGTGCACTTGGCCTCATACCAAGAGCAGCTAATCAAAAGCTAGAACAAACATGTACATCCACGAGAGTTTGGTGTTGGAGACCTTGTGCTCGAAAGGTGCTCGGCAACACTAAAGTGGCCAACGAGGGAAAGTTAGGAGCCAATTGGGAAGGCCCGTATTGAGTTACTGAGATCGTGGGCATTGGGGCTTATCGATTGACTGATCTGGACGGGAACCCGGTGCCAAGGCCTTGGAATGTCCACAATTTGAGAAAGTTCTTTATTTGATTATGTTTAAGTACATTTTTATTCACATCGTGATTGTGTGAGAGTTACGAATAAAACTCTCTTATGTTTTATTAGTTGCAAGGGGTACGAGTAACGCCCCTTTGAGTTTTGAATTTTTCAAACTCCACTTCTGAATAAAGGCATGTTCTTTAAATTTTTTATTTTGAGGGTTACTCGAATATGAAGCCTGCCATCTCTTTTTCAACCATCCTTGATATTGGGGAGCAGAGAATGGTCCCAACATTTTTCTTTGCTTTCTTTATTTACATACGAGGAATGTAGCTTGCTTAAAGTACGAATAAACTTAAGCATATGTCCAAAACATACGAGATATGCAAACACTGATTGCTTTAAGTACGAATAAACTTAGGCATGCAACCAAGCATGAATTACATGTTGAGACGCATACGAGAATATGCACAACAACAACTGTTCAAGTACGAAAACACTTGGAAGTATACGAATACATGCATAAGTACGAGAAACTTAAACACTTGGAAGCATACGAATACATGCATAAAGTACGAGAAACTTAAACAAGTACGAAATACTTAAAGTATCAAAATAGTATTCAAAGGCCACATATGGCCAAAACACCTATGTTAAAACCAAATTTGGAACTTGTACAATGAAGGGAACAATTCAAAACAGATGACTAAAGGAGATTGAATTCATTCGTCTTCAGTGAGATCTTGAACAGTTGCAGGAGCTGCTGGTGCAGTCGTGTCTTCCGTGGCATTTTCACCTCCAGGTTGACCACCACTGACTTCCTTTTGGCCAGGGTTGGTCATGTCATCACCGGTAACAGGTTGCTCAGATGTGTGCACATCCTGCTCTTCATCTCCCTCCTCAGTAATGTCTTCCTCACGACCAGCAGCTGAGCTTGGTAGTTCAATGTTGGTCCAGAGGGGAGACGACTCAGGTATCTCAGCTTTTGCAAGGTAAGCTATCCAGGAGGCCATCCAAATTTGATCTTGTATCCCAGGCATTTGGTTCGTGTAGCTTTCCGTAGCTACTTTAATTCCATCATTATATCCTCGCTCAAATGCAGCTTTGGCTTCATTTTGACTCGCCTCAAGCTTTTTCAAAGATTGGTTCAGACTGTCTTCAGCCCCCTTCAGCTGTCCCTTTAGCCCATCACCGGTAACAGGTTGCTCAGATGTGTGCACATCCTGCTCTTCATCTCCCTCCTCAGTAATGTCTTCCTCACGACCAGCAGCTGAGCTTGGTAGTTCAATGTTGGTCCAGAGGGGAGACGACTCAGGTATCTCAGCTTTTGCAAGGCAAGCTATCCAGGAGGCCATCCAAATTTGATCTTGTATCCCAGGCATTTGGTTTGTGTAGCTTTCCGTAGCTACTTTAATTCCATCATTATATCCTCGCTCAAATGCAGCTTTGGCTTCATTTTGACTCGCCTCAAGCTTTTTCAAAGATTGGTTCAGACTGTCTTCAGCCCCCTTCAGCTGTCCCTTTAGCCCATCAGCTACCCCCAGGGCTTGGTTCCTCTCCCTCTCAAGCCTAATAATAGTACATTGCAGTTTGGTGTTCTCACTGACAAGCTTGGCACGTTGGGGCTCGGACTGGCTGAGCTTCTGAGCCATAGCCACCATCTTTTGCATCACTTGAAACATTCAAATAGATAAACACAGATACCAAAAGATATGGTTTACAAAGAAAAATTTTACCTTGGCATTATAGGACATGAATGAGCTCAGAAGATTGTCAGGAGAGCTTGCCACTTCTTTCTGCATGTCTCCAGGCAGCAGAAAGGCTTGGGACAGAGCAAGAGCAGTGCCTTCAGACTCAACACTGTCCCGAGTAGTGATAGCTCGGTTCCCATGAGTGAAAGAAGGAGCCCATGTAGGAGCTGGAGATGAAGAGACTTGCGGGGCCTTTCCTGAGATTCCTCCACTCGTTGACGTTTTTCTCGGTGGAGGGCTTCAATTTCCTCTGGGGAGAATCCTGGAGGAGCATCGGTTTGAATCTGGGCACAGCGCCCATGACCTTGAGGACCACTTTGGCCCCGAGCAACGTTACGACCTCGACCAGGAATGGTTAGAAGGCTCCCTAAGTCAATTGGTCGGTTCATCTCTGGAGGTGAAGGGGTGTAGCCGCTGGAAGAAGAGTTGGATGTGGAATTGGAAGCCTCTTCGGCGAGAGGGATTGGCTCGTCAGGCACTGGAGGTGTTCGGGAACGCCTCTCTTCTTGCTCGGGGAACGGTCTTGAAGGACCAACTATAACAGGGTTGTCGGCTGCACGGGTACGCCGATCAATGAAACCACCGTATGAAGCTTTGTAACTAAGCAGTACCTGTGCTGCCCTTGCTCGGCCTGAAAGGTATGTTCCTTCACCGTTGAAAGCAAGTGCACGTCTGATATCTGCTACATGAACTTGAGGGGTTATGATATTATGGCCTCGATTGATGTTTGAAGCTGAAACATAACACAAAGCACAAATAATTAGAAGCAAGAGAAAGTTTTTTCTGAAAAAGAAGAACATGTGAATTAGGAGGAGAGCACTAACGTGGGCTCCCGAATATGTGAGGAGCATGAAAACCAATCATTTGGCCATCCTCATCTCTGGGTTCAAAGTTGCCCGTAACGATCAGAAAATCATCATCGTCCCCTCGAGCAGAATCAGGGAGTTCAAAGACGAGTTTCTTTCTAGAATCCCTACTTTTTAAGTAATATGTGAGGGCATCCCCGGTTCTGGAGATGCTGTACAAATGATGAATGTCATATAAGCCTAAGGAAGTCTCTAACATTTGATTTAGGGCATTTATACCCATAACCACTTGAAAGAAATTGGCAGAAACCTGCATTGGGGAAAGCCTATAATATGCCAGGACCTGACGAAGCAGGGGAGCTAAGGGAAACCTAACGCCACCCTCAACGACGGGCACTACAGGAATGTGAAGGGTGTCAAAGTCAAAACTTTCACGGATGGCATCCTCAGGAGCCAAAACAGTAGCCACGTGTTCAGGAATCTCGTAACGAGATCTGAAACTTGACATGGTTTGAGGAGTATTACAATGCCTCCGGAATCTCCCCATAACCAAAAAACTTTTTTGGTTCTTTGAAATAGAGAGGAAGGGTGACGATGAAACCCTAAAAAATGATTGTAAGCAATCCACGAGAGAAATGGAGCAAAAAGAAGAATGGTGACTTACGAATTGGAAGATGGAATCCCTAAAGCAGAAAAGGAGAAGCTTCGAGATGATGAACAGAGCTTCAATGGCGGGTAAGCTTGAACTTTCTGCAATAAGAGTCTAAGAGAGAGAGTGGGGTTTTGAAACCCAAAAATACCCTAAAAAGTGGGGTGGCGTATGTGAAACGTCACCCCAGACACAGTTTGAGTGTTCCGTTCCCCAAAACACGTCTGTCTGCATTTAATGTAAGCAGTACAATGATCGCCACGTGTAAAGATTAGGATTAAAAAGCTTGTTCCGGCCAAAACGAAGAGATGTATCTGCCGAGGCTAATTGATGAAAATTGCACCAATATATGAAATAAGGTGCAGGAACAGAATAAATTTGCTCGGAAATAAGAGCTTTACTCGTCATCTGAGTAAAACATAACGAGAAAAGCTGGGGAGCAATTATAGGGAGGTATTCCCGAACAGGCCCAAGGAGGGCCCGAACACGTTGTGAAGGAAAGTCATCGCGCCATAGACCAGTGACATGAGAAGTCATTGGTCCAGAAAGGTTACAAGAGTTTTGGTTCAGTGAAACATGAGAAGTTATTAGACCAAATAAAAGGAAAGTGACATGTGAAGCCACTGTTCAAATAACTTGTTTGGTAATGAGAAAGCCGAACAGGAGGAAAGCTCCTAAGAAGGAACTGGCCCGAATGATTGATAAAGGACCAGTTACATGTGAAGTGACTGGTCCAGGCCGTTTGTTTGGCCATGAGATGACCGAACAAAGAGAGAAGTCCTATCAGATGTTGAAGAAGAGGGAAACACTCTGGAAGAGTCCAGAAACAGTGGTATTCCGTTAAAGAGTGAGATCCCGAGAATGTAGGATCTGTAAAAGATACCCAACGGGAATGGGATGTTCGGCTTGTTATGGAAAAGAATCCTACAAGGATTAAGGTAATGAACTGATAAGGGAACGAGAATCCAAGATATCCTGGTTTTCCTATACGAGGTAGGAAACCTAGGGCAATATGGATACTTGGGCAGCAAGCATCCATGAATCTATAAATATAAGGTAAACCTAAAGGTAAAATGTACGCAATACATTGCACTCTTACGTGACTTCCTATTGATATTTAGGGTTTATTACCAGTACGAGTTACTAACAAAGGCATCGGAGGGCCTTTGCCACGAGAGGCAAAGGTGCACTCACACCTTGTCTGTTTTGCAGATTAGGGGTTCTGATGACGAATTAGGGTTCCGGTCAAGAGGCACGAGAAGCCATAACAATCTAGTGCTGTTCAAAGCACTAATTGAATTTGTCCACCTACACAAAGGATGTTTCCTCGTACCTATTTATTGATGCATTGCTCAAAGAAATGACTAAGTTCAGAGGCCAATTGAAACACCGTACGAGATTCTCGAAAATCGTGCATGGTTCTCAAACACTGCACGGTGTAATATTTTTGTAATGATCAAATTCTGAAACTGGTTTCTTGGCATTCGAGACCATGGCATTCGATTTGTCAAAGCATTGCATGGAAAAAACCAAAAAGTAGATGGATGAGATGGAAGCATTTTATTCATTGATAAACCGGGGCGGACTCGGGATTTTCATTACATTCCTAAAAGAGAGAGAGAGAGAGAGAGAGAGAGAGAGAGAGAGAGAGAGAAAGAGAAACAGAAAAACAGAAAAGGGTCCTGCTACTTCCTTTCTTCTTCTTCCTGCTCCTCAGTCACCGCTGGAGTTGGCATCGTCGGTTGCGTCATTGGCACCATCGGAGCAATAATCCGACTGTTCGGATTGCCTTCGCTGTCCTCAGTAGTGCTATCGGACTCCTGCTTTTCTTCGAACTCAGGATCAAGTTCATCATCCTGGGCATCAAAGGCATGGTACTAGAGGTTGAAAATGGCACGGCGAATGGTGCAAATTGTTGAGAGGAGTGTTGTGATCTATTGGGTGAGGAAGTCAATCTCTCCCCGAAGAGTGATCATCTCAGTCTCGAGTGCAATCACGCGCAAAGCAAGTCCTACCATTGAGAGAGTAACTTGTTCTTGAAAAGTGTTGAGAGTAAGAGAGAATATGAAGAGGCTTGAAGGATTTTGATGGTGGTGCATGGAATGAGGTACCACCATTCTTTAAAAAGAGGACGTTGGCCAACCAAATGGCATGCCTGCCATTAAATGGTTGCACCTGAACAACCAACTGTCCTTGGAAATCGAAGAGACACCTGGGAACTTGAAACCCTGCACGGCATTCCTATACACAACACGGTGTTTAAGCCTCAACGATTTAAATTATTTATGTAGGTCCATTCGACCCACCCCCATATTGTCCTCAGGAATGACATATTTCGGCCGCCTAAGCATTAAAATCTGTTAAAATGTCGTGCCTTAGTCAAAAAGCGCATTTTTGTCCTCCGGGACTAGTCGTATTTTCATCCTCTGGGACTAGTCGTATTTTCGTCCTCCGGGACTTGCCATATTTGCGTCCTCCGGGACTCGTCGTATTTTCATCCTCCGGGACTCGTCATATTTTCGTCCTTCGGGACTCGTCATATTTTCGTCCTTCGGGACTCGCCGTTTTTGCGTCCTCTGGGACTCGTCATATTTTCATCCTCTGGGACTCGTCGCATTTTCATCCTTCGGGACTTGTCGCATTTTTATCCTCCGAGATTCATCGCAACTTTAGTCCCTTGAGGACTCATCTCATTTTAAGTCCTCCGAGTACTCGTCTCAATTTAAGTCCCCGAGTATTTTCATCCCCCTGAGGACTCGTTGCAATTTTTAGTCTTTCAGGAACTCATCTCACCTTTTTAGTCGCTTTAGTCCCCCGACGACTCGTCTCAATTTTTAGTCCCCTGAGGACTCGTCTCATTTTAGCCTTTCAAGGGCTCGTCTCAAGAATTTCGTGACACTCAACACTACAAGTACTCAATCTTCTCAAGTTTTTTTTTTTTGCAATTTGTCCTCTGGGACTCGCTTTACTTGCATTGTCCCAATTGAACTACGTTGGTCTGATCGCTACAAATGAGGTACGTGGGCAGTTCCACGAGCACAACCACCATTACTATTTGCATGCATTTCAGATTTCGTGCATTTTAGATTTCATTTAAAGACTTTGGAGCGATGGATTGGGATGCCTATTCTTTAAGCGTCAATCATACCAATCAATGGTATTCGAGTTCCGTTAAAGAGGGACTACTGCAGACACCCCATATAAGGTTCTTTAAATGCCCCGATGATGAAATAAAAGAAATAATACCTTCGAGAACTTGAAAGTGGACTCCCATAGTGCTTGACCGATTCCTAGACCTAAAATAATGGGTTCCCCAAGCATAGAGCTGAGACCGATGTAGCTCAATACCCGGTAAAATCGAAGTCGAATCCACTAAGGACGGTGAAGTGTGTGTTGTTGAACCTCGGGTCGTAGTATTAAAAATAGCTCTTAGGTAGCCACCCCTTGTCTTTCAGTTGATTAAAACTAATACTAACAAATAACTTGCTCAAATGATTTAAAAGAGAGGCATGGTCATAGGGAATCCGGCGATCGCTACCCAATCAGAATCCGCTCGCTTTTCAAGGTTCTAAAACGGTTAAATTTTAGGGAGAATTGGATATTCCAAAGGATGCGAATCCCAAGGTTGTCAGTCCCATACACAGCGGCGAACAGGTTTTGGTCCCCCGCTCCCGCTCACATGAGTCCTGGCAATGCCTCGGATTCGTCCAACGGACGTAGTTTTCCCCAACTAAAATTTATTTAATTAAATTAATGTACGAAAAAGTTGCGAGGAATCCTAATTGGGTCGCGGCGTGCCTTTACCCAGTGACCAAACCTCAGAAAAACTACTCACTCATTATTAAAAATAAAAGGAATAAAATCCTAGAATTAATCATGCATTTTTTCTGGAACTTAAACACAAGCATGCCTTGGCAAAAAGATGAACAATATTAGTACCGAAACACATACAGAGATAAATGCCCCACAATGGCAATGTTGCTACACTCGCTCGCCGGAACTCTCAAACATCTCATGAAAAAGTGTTTGGCGAACTACATGAGACCGAAACAAAGGCCCCCACATGCCAATCAAAGATAACGCTCACAAAGAATAAAAATAGGAGATAACAATCACGATTCCACAATATGAGCATCTTTAATAAATCACATGCATCTACAAGAGTTAAACAACGTGCATAAAATCTACTAAGAACTTGATAAAGCTTATAACGACCGTGGATTTCGAATAAAGGGAGAGACATGCAAAATTAGGCGGCGGCCTATAGTAGCGAAAGGTAAACTACCTAGATTGGTCGCCACCTTACCCTTAGCTACCAGCTTGCACCCATTGGTGCCAACCAAACCATGTCCAACAAGAAAATTAAACCTCCGTACTAAATTATTGTAGACCCAAATACTTGAAAATCAAGAACAGTCCATTGACACTGAAAAAACATGAAATAAACACATAAAATTACACCACCACCTAGCCTTATGCATCATGGATATCCCAGCTCAATCTGAACCGCTCCCAGCGAAATCGTCACTAACCTCCAGCTCCAGAAGCTCAAGCTCCTGATATGGTTCAGAAGACTATCCCACAACATGCCCGTGCAACCATTTATTCTGATGCACCAATTGTCGTTGAGTCCTCTCAACTTGACGTACCTATCTCTTCAACTTCTGCTGGCCTTTAGCCGCAGCCACCTCAAGACAAAAAAATTTCTTCAACCAAATGCTGACGCTGGCATTCACCGGCGGCTCAGTCAACAATGCCCCTTGCCGACCTCTAGAGTGGGCCACACTTTTTTGAAGAATAGAGCTATCAATATCACCTGGCTTAACCCTCATCATTCTAAAAATATTTCGCAGAGAACCCTTCAGTGGCCCTACAGATAGAGGAAATCAGACACGGGAATGGCATCCGAGTGTTGGTTGTCGCATCTCTGAATTCTATAATTTTTATAAAAATATATTGGGCCCAATCACACATTGTATCTTCCTCCATGAATGCCACCAACATATTCCCCGTAGTCTCGGAAGGTTTATTCTCGATTGCTCGAGGGTCCAAGTTATAACAAACTAACTGATTAACAAACCGAAACGACGTCTGAAATTTTCTGAGCCAGTGGGGAACCATACCGTTTTTTCTCTCCTTATATAGCACATCAAACACCACATCCTGCAGAAAATCTGAATTAGGGGCCGGGTAGTTCGTTTCCCCTGTGGGTCAAACATATGACAAACTAGCCGCAAATAATATCCGGGGTTACTCGCACATGCACCTTTCCAATCCTAGAGGTAATATAGGCCTTGGGATGCAAATCAGTCCCGGCCTCAGGCAACAACATTTTCTTATAAAATTCCTCAACCAACTCAATATTACAACCAGGATTGCATTCAAATCAGAAGAACAAACCTTGCCTGACGACCACCTGAATGACGATGTCATTCGGTGGAAAGCTATCCTTGACTATGTATCTCTCTGCCTTGATTCCCCGGCCTTTGCATGAGGCCTCCCACGCCACTTGCTCATCCCGAGCGATTTGATTTCGGTTTCTCCTCCATGGACGGGCCGGGCCCTCCGTCAGAGTGGGTTCTTGTACTGAATCTTGGTCGACTGCATGACCGGAAGAACCCACACCCTTTTCTTTGTCCACCTCCGTTAGCCTCTTTTTGGGTGCCATGTGAGAGGTGGGTTTGGTTAAAAGTTAGGATTTTTGGGTAGGAAAAGATTTGGGTTTTTGGTGGACTTAGAAAGGAGTATGTAGTAGAGGTGGGAAAAAGGAAAGTTTTTGGTGAAGTTTGGAAGGATTTTGGTGGAGAAATATGGTTTTTCGGAGGTTTTGGTGGAAGTTTCGCTAAGGGGTAATGGAGGGTTAGAGAGAGAGTGAATGGAGGTTGAAAATGAAAAGAAAAAGAAAGAAGATGGGGATTTCCGTCGGCCCTTTTTGCTTTTAACCTTTTTTTGGTTTTTTTTTTTAACCGAGATGGGTTCGGTATCGATACGGGAGGGGCCTGTATCGATACAGTTGAAACTGTTCGATTTCTGCCGTTGTGGTTTTTTTTTTTTTTTTTTTCCGTTTTTTGGCCAAGGGTTTTGTTTTGTTTTTTGGCAAAGGTTTTGGTTAAGGGTTTCACTCACACGACACCCATCAAAAAGTTCTTCAATTTTCCCCCAACGACAACGATGCTCCGAACAAGACACCGATGATGCACAAAACTAGACCCCCAAACTCGAATCCAACCCACACACCAATTTCCTAGGTTAGACTCAGGAACTGACTCGGACTGGTTCAAAATTGGTCAAAGGGACACATTTGTGGTCTAATCATAAAAGAACGCCTTGTTTCATCCCCTATGCACGTTACCAACTCTCATAAATGCATGTAAAATATTAAGCTACTCAATTATGAAATAAACGCCCACTATTTTACGCAAATGTGAGAAGGGAAAAACAAAGAACATGGGAATGTTTCTCAAGATGCAAAATTAACCACGTGGGGACACCTACTCATCGTTAACGACAACACAAACATGTTCACGAAACGCCAAATATATGCATGAGTCCAAGTTAAAAAGGCACAAAAATTCGACTATTCCTAACATACTCACCTAATTTTGGGAATCAAGCATAACAAACGTATCCCCAAAAATTTAAAATTTGAATAAAATAAAATTTACCCTAGCAACGCCACGAGAACATGTACAAAGTACACTCGTTCCTTGTTCGCCGGTGAAGGATGGGGAGAAAAGTATGACACGTTGATCAAGTGAAGATTTGGTGGAGTATTTTTCCTTTTAATTTTTGTTTTGGGAGCCCGGAAACCACGAACCAGGAAGTACTAATGTCTTTTGCAGGGTGCGGTGCCTTGCACGGCGGTCGGAAATTCCTCGTACATCGGTCGAGGTCATGGTGGTTGGCTGCCACCCAAAGGTCCATTTCTTCTCCCTTATGTTTTTCTTCTGCTGTGTCTCCAAGCTTTGGGGACATAGCATGCTTTTAGTTGGGGGGGGGAGGGGTGTACTTTGTACACGTTCTCGTGGCGTTGCTAGGGTAAGTTTTATTTTATTCAAATTTTAAATTGTTAAGGATACGTTTGTTATGCTTGATTCCCATAATTAGGCGAGTATGTTAGGAATAGCCGAATTTTTGTGCCTCATTCAAAGTCTTGCTTGCGTAGTACTCGACGCAGGGATCCTTCCCTCGCCGTTGCCCTAAAATCGCCTTACTGCATAGTCGAAAGCGTTGCACATCAACTCAAAAGGCAAACTCCAATCCAGAGGCTGCACGATCGGCGGAGTAGTGAGACTCCGCTTTAATGTCTGAAATGCCTCCTCACACGCCTCAGTCCACACAAAGGGCGTGTCTTTTGACAGTAAATGGCACAATGGCTGGGAGATAGCACTATATCCCTCAATGAAACGCCGATGGAAACCAGCGTGACCGAGGATAGACCGAATGTCTTTTACAGACTTTGGAGTGGGAAGATTTGCGATCAAATCAATTTTCACCTTATCCACCTCAATACCCTTGGATGAGACAATGTGTCCCAACACAATCCCTTGGGTCACCATGAAGTGGCACTTCTCCCAATTAAGCATAAGTTACTTCTTCTCGCATCGTTGCAAGACCTTTCCTAAATTCTCGAGGCAATCATCAAACGAATCCCCGAAAACTGAAAAGTCATCCATAAACACCTCCATGATCTTCTCTACCATGACGCTAAATATTCCCATCATGCACCTTGAAAAGGTTCCGGGAGCATTGCACAAGCCAAACGGCATGCGACGGTAGGCAAACGTGCCATAAGGACACGTGAAGGTGGTCTTCTCCTAATCCTCCATGGCTACCTCAATCTGATTGTAGCCAGAGTATCCATCCAGGAAGAAATAGAATGCCCAGCCAGCCACCCTCTCCAAAATTTGATCAATGAATGGGAAAGGGAAATGGTCTTTCCGGGTGCTCGCATTGAGCTTCCGGTAATCGATGTAAACTCGTCACCCAGTTTGAACACGGGTTGGCACTAGCTCGCCCTCATCGTTCCCCATGACGGTCACTCTTGCCTTCTTAGGCACTACCTGCACTGGGCACACCCACTCACTATGGGCTATCGGGTAAATAATACCCGCATCTAAGAGTTTCAGCACCTCAGCTCGAACCACCTCCTTCATATTGGGGTTCAAACGACGCTGAGGTTGCTTAGAAAGCTTCACGTCCTTATCTAGAAAAATGCGATGTGTACACACCATTGGACTAATTCCCTGCAAATCCGCTATCGTCCAGCCTATCGTGCCCACATGCACTCTCAACAAGGCAAGCAACTTAGCCTTTTGATCCGCCTCGATGGATAAGGAGATCACAACCGAAATAGTATCATCGCCTTTAAGGAAGGCATACTTAAGCGTGTCCAGCAAAGGCTTTAACTCTGGTTTAGGCGACTGGACAGACGATGGGAGAGCTTTAGGAAGTGGGGCACCCAGCGGTTCAAGAACTAGGTTCCAAGCGGTGCCACACACATCCTCCACTTCAAGCATCTCCATTAATCTCCCTACCTCTGGAGAATCTAAGAATGACACCTCTCGGCGGTTAAGGCTATCTCCAGAGGATCCTTGTACAACACACTATCGACATGCTCTTGTACCAACGTTGAAAACATTCACCTCCATTTTCAAGTCCCCAAACGACAATTGGACTTGTCTAGTTTTACAATCCATGACAGCACTGGAGGTGGCTAAAAATGGACGGCCTAGGATGATAGGAGTCTTTTCAAAGACCTCCGGTATTGGGCATGTATCCAAGACAATGAAGTCGACTGGAAAAAGAAACTCGCCCACTTGAATTAAAACATTTTCCACCACCCCTTTGGGAATTCTCACACTTCGGTTAGCCAACTGTAGCGTGACCGGTGTGGCTTTCAAATCGCCTAAGCCCAATTTCAAGTATACCGAATAGAGGAGCAAGTTCACACTCGCTCATAAATCCAGCAAAGCCTTATCAAACTTTTAGCCTACGATTGCTATGGGGATGGTAGGACAACCAGGGTCCTTACACTTGGTGGGGATCTCAGCCTGGAGAATGGAGCTCACTTCCTCCGTCAGAAGCACTTTGTCTTGACTCTTAGTTCTCCGCTTTGTTGTGCACAGATCCTTCAAGACCTTCGCAAACTGAGGAATTGCGTCAATGGCTTCCATTAAAGAGATAGGAAACTGAACTTTTTTGAATAATTCAAGCATTTGAAAGTTCACATTGACCTTAGGTTTCACCACCAAGCGATTTAGATATGGAGCAACAAGTGGCATTGGAGTCGTGGGGGCCGCAGTTGCAGATACAACCACTTCAGGAGACTTTGCCTCTTTCTCTACCTCAGGAACACTTCCTAAGTCTAGAACGACTGCTGGAATAGCTACCGGCACCGGGGGTGGCACCGATTTCTGCTTTGGGGATAAGTCCTTGTCGATCACCTTCCCACTTCTGAGAGTGGTGATCGTCTTAGCCTCTTCCAAACTGAGATTCAGATTACTTGGGCCAGAAGAATCGCCCACATAATGAGTACCAGCGGCATTGACTAGAGGTTGAGAAGGAAACTTTCCCTTCTCCTGCTGGATTTGGCCAACTACCGCCGATAACTGGGTCAATTGGGTCCTAATGTCACCAATTGCCTATTTAGTTTGCTCAGTAAAGCTATTCTGAGACTGAATGATAGCCTTTATCATCTCATCAGTTTGTTTATCCCGTGGGGGATGGTTAATGCCGAGGGGTGGTCCAAAAGATGAAGGACCGAACCCCTACTGCTGTTGAGGCGGATAACGAAACTGGGTCATTTGGCCTTGAGAAGGTCGGAACTGTTGGACTGACTGCTGAGATGGTGCCTGGGTATGCACTGGGGCTTTTTGATCTCTCCAACCCAGAAGTGGGTTTTGGGCCCACCCAAGATTGTATGTATTTGAATATGGATCCCAACACTGGTTAAACGCGTTCACCTCAGCCTGGTTCCTAAGGTTTGCGTCTTTAACAATGGGAAACGCAGGGCACGCAGTGACAAGATGCCCCGGGCAATCACATAACGCACACACCTCCTCGACTCTTACCTCATTCGCCGAGGTCAGAAGGTTCCCACTTTGGTGTTTCTTGGCCAACTCGGCGAGAAAGTCCCACGCATTGTCTGGGGACTTGTCGAGAAAATCCTCCTCCTTACAGAGGTACTCAATTTGTTGGACCGTAGTAACATTCAACCCCAAATAGAAAAATGACACCAATTGGTGTTTCACGAAACCATGATGCGGTAAGGACAACAATAAGTCCTTGAATCGCTCTCAGCACCTTAAGAACGACTTGCCCTCTTTCAGCTTATACGACTGAACTTGGCGAGTCAAGTACTTCGATTTACTCTCCGAGAAATATTTCTTGTAAAATAGATCCAGACAGCAGCCCATGTCGTGAGAGACTGCGGCTTCTACATTCGCAGCCATTTATCCGCAGAGTCCTTGAGCGAGGCTGGGAAAAGCTTAAGGCAAGCATTCTCTCACTGAGAAGTGGTGGCAAGGGTGTGCACCAACCCCTCAAAATAACGAACATGCTCATACGGATCCTCATTCTCCTTCCCATAAAATAGGGGAAGGGCATTATGCGTACCAGCCTTAATGGTGAAAGCATTACGTGTTTCCATCGTCTCGGTTGGTGGAACTATTGGACCGAGAGGAGTGGTCCTCTCAGGATGCATGTGTGCACACATCAACATCAGTGGCTCTGCCATCGGTGGCTCAATTATTAAATCAACGAACAGGCCACCGATATCAAACGACTCACCACTAAAAGATTCTTCCTCGACGATTACTCTCGGCGCTCTCTCAATGGCTACGAGACGTCTGGTAATGTCACGATATTACTTAGGCTTTAGAGGTGATTACTTTCCTACGATAGAGGATTGCTTACCTCTACCTGTGTTGACTCGAAACAACTAAAGAAACTAAAAATAAAAAAAATAATATGAAAATACTACCCGAATTCTTAACACACGTTACCGTCCCCGGCAACGGCGCCAAAAATGCTTGACTGATTCCTAGACCTAAAATAATGGGTTGCCCCAAGTGTAGGGCTGAGACCGATGTAGCTCAATACCCGGTAAGACCGGAGTCAAATCCACCAAAAACGGTGAAGTGTGTGTGCTGTGGAACCTCGGGTTGTAATATTAAAAATAGCTCTTAGGTAGCCACCCCTTGTCTTTCAGTTGATTAATAAACTATTACTAACAAATAACTTGCTCAAATGATTTCAAAGAGAGGCATGGTCATAGGGAATCCGGCGATCGCTACCCAATCAGAATCCGCTTGCTTTTCAAAGTTCTAAAACGGTTAAATTTTAGGGAGAATTGGATACTTCGAAGGATGCGAATCCTAAGGTTGTCGATCCCGTACACAGCGGCGAATAGGTTTTGGTCCCCCCTTCTTGCTCACATGAGTCCTGGCAATGCCTCGGATTTGTCCAACGGACGTAGTTTTCACCAACTAAATTTATTTAATTAAATTAATGTACGAAAAAGTTGCAATGAATCCTAATTGGGTCGCGGCGCGCCTTTACCCAGTGACCAAACCTCAGAAAAACTACTCTATCATTATTAAAAATAAAAGGAATAAAATCCTAGAATTAATCATGTATTTTTACTGGAGAAAGAAAATAAACGAGAGATAACAACTTATGGAATACCAACGAACAACTTTAATTACGAACAAAAGTTGAAACGAGTTACCAAAAGGTGTGTTCTTAAACAAAACTTGAAAACTTCCAAAGAAAGGAGCTCTGGAAGGAAAGAACATGAAAAGAAAGCTGCTAATAAAATGTTTGAACCCTAAAAACGGAGTTCTGTGGGTATTTATACAAAACCCCAATTATTCGAAATAAAGAAAAAAATTGACGAAGCAAGAAATTTGCCGCTGGAGCCCTCGGTATCGATACTGGAAAGTGGAGTATCGATACATGTTCTTCTGTTGACCCATGGACTACTTTTGCACCCAATTGTATCTATACATGAAATGATAGTATGGATACCGCGTACATTGACGGCAGCCCCCAAGCTTTGAATGGGATTTGGCCACCCGACGTTCACGACTCCGCTTTGGCATCCTAGCAACGTACGAACCGGCCTCCAGGCCACTCATTCCAACCTTGGCGCTAAAGCCACCTTATTACCTGTGAAAATAATAAAAACACAAAACCAAGACAAAGTACGGCACCAAGTGGAAAATAAAATAAAACGCGCCTCTAATCCGCTAATTCGCCCTACTTAGGCGCTCATATCCAAGATATCACACGCCTATCACATAGCCCAGAAAAGCTTAAAAGCCCAGAAAAGCCCAAAAGCTCAGGATTGAGCCTGTATTACCGCACGAGACACCTCTACACCGCACGGTGTAATAGAATTTGTTACACCGCACAGCATTTTGAGAAAAATTTCTGATTGGCTCAGAAAGCTGTCGGCCACGCTTACTTGAGTCATAGCTAGAAAATAGCTTGGCAGAAAATACACTTCTAGCTGGCCTAGAAGTCGCATCCCCCACTTGCATTGATAATCCTTGGCTTTTGCCTATAAATATGCCCATCCTCTCAAAGGGCCCCTACACCCATTATCTCCAAATTTTGAGAAAGTTATTTTGACATTCTCTTGACATTCTTTCCCTCCTTACAAACATTCCCTCCTCCTCCTCTTCCAAAGCTTAGTACTCTACTAGTTTTGGAACTCCACCACTTTAAGTTCTTAAGTCATCCACAATTATCCACAATCATGCACAATCATCCATCTTCGTTCAAGCTAAAAACCAAAGGTAAAAGCAAGTTTCCTTGGGCCAAGCTCAGCCTTAGCCCTGAGGGGACTTTTTGCAGTCACATTTGACCTGTTTTGTTAAGTGTCGACTTAAAAACTATTTTTAGAAACAAAATCAGTATCTGTACTGGAAACATTACACCGTGCGATTTTACGATACACCGCACGATGTAGTGTACTCTGACATACGGCGTTATAATGTCCACTCTTTATCTGCTTTGTCTGTTCGGATCACATTCACCTACTGTTGGTCACATTGATATTGCTCAAAGATCACTGATGCATTTCAGAATGTAGTTTATCCAAAACTATGCCTTTGGCTTATTAAAATGGGTTTTATGATCATCCAAGTGCATCAAAAAGGGCTTTACAAACTATTTTTCAATAAAGATAATAAGAAAGATGCCTGAGTCCATGGTTTGTTTCCATCTGAAAGTACAAAAGACATCTTGAAATGAGTAGAGAGACACACCGTACGATGTTTTAAGTAACATCATACGTTGTATCGAGTACACCGTGCGAGGTTCTAAGCAATAATAGTGGACTGACAGCAGGGTAGTATACCGCGCGGTGCACCAGAAGACCGTGTGAGGTAATCAGATACACCGTGCGGTGCTGTTTGTGGTCAAGACAGTTAGTTAATAATGTGTTATTTCATTCTGCACATCATCTATTATCATTCACTATACAGTGAACACCACGAGCACGTCAACGTGATATATTCAATCACATGTCCCTTTCTTTTATTTGCTTATTAAGAATTTAATCTTCCAAAAGACATTTAAAGTTTTCCCCTTTGAAAATGTTAAGTAGAGACCGGTTCTGACCGGGTGAATGGGGTGTTTTTTTAACAAAACCTTACCCATTCGTAATGTGGCCTCCGATCCCAAAGTCTCAACGTTTTCGCTAGATCAAAAGCCTTTTTCCCTCAAACAAACTCTCGGTTTCTCGGATCATCCATCTCAAAAATCTGGGTGGCAACTCTCGAGTATTCCGGTCTGGGAGCCCACAGGTGATTATAGGAGAAATGTTTTCAATTTTATGGATTGATCATTTAGAGTTCATTTGATTTAATGTCAACATAAGCTGGTGGTGACGTCGTTACTCTTCGAGATAATAGTCGACAAGCCGCCGTCAGTGGAAAGGGTTATTGGGCCCGCCGACATGGACCTGTTCGTTGTCGCTCGACTCATTGGCGAAGGTCCACCACTCAAAGATCTGGTCAATCTAGTGGTCGAACAATGCCTCCGTCGCATGCTTGCAGTCTGACGGCGTTGTACAACAACAGGGTTTCAAGTCTCGTTTGGCATCACGCAATCTTCAATCGCTCCACTAGACTCGATCCGCTGCGGCCAACATTGTCCCCGGCATCACGCAATCGCAGCAGCTCTCATTTGTTAGGGTTTGGCAATTGTTTGGTGCAAGGTGAGATTGAGGGATATGCCTGATTGCAAGGGATTGGAATGGGTGTGATTTTTTATTTGTTTTTGTTGTCATATTTTGTTCTTGGTATACTTATATATATGTTGTATAATAGATGTAAAGAAGAGAAAGGGCAAAAATGTCTAAATTTTTTAGATGAGAGGGCATGTGACATTTTCCATCCAATTTCTAACAGATCACAAACGGAAGTTGCATTTTCACTAGTTAGAGGCGGTTAAGTGCAAAAAAAAAGTTTGAGGGTGTAAAGTGTCTCCGAAACATAGTTTGAGGGGGCTAACTATAATTTACCCTTTTCTTTTTCCTTTTGTTTGGTTGTTGTTGTTGTTCTTCTAATTTTCTGAGAGGGAGAGAAGAGCGGCTGGAAAAGAAGAAAAGAGAAAGAAAAAGAAATTACCGCCGAAACCACCACCTGCCGTGCACACCACCCTCACAGCCGAGCTCCACCTCCGCTCCGACCCGCCACCTAAATCTCTTCGAACCCCGTTTCGCCGGACAAAAGGTAGTTTGGAATTCACTTCCCTAAGTATATTGATGAGTTAATAAGTTGATTTTGCATTTGGGAGTAAAAAGAATCGGCCGTGGTTCAAATTTTTTTGGAAACCGATGAACATTTTTCTTGGCATTCACTGTGTTTAGCTGTTTGGTTTTAGGATTCTGATAATTAAACTGTAGAGTTTTCCCTTATCTATTTAAGTTATATATTTTGGCCCCAATCAGTATTACAACTTTATTTATGGATTTGATCCCAAGTTATTAAAGTATGCGAGTTCGGCCGCAACTCATGGTTGCCCGAAAAAAGAAATAAGTTACTAGATTTGAAATGATTTTGGAAAAATTACATATTGGCCCCTTGAGTTTGAATGGCATGTAAAACCACCCTAGTGAATAAGAAATAATATTATAAGTTCCGAGCTAATTAGTTCCGGTTCGATTGTAGTTTATCGCATGATTTGTTTTTCTTGTGCCTTTAATTGTTGTTATCATGTTAGCATATTTCGTAAAAATGTTGAACTGTGTAATATGTTATTGTACTGGTAGATTGGACAAATAGGTTTCCGGGTTGGTTGCGATGTGCGGATTTATCATTTTAGACATGAAAATATGATTAATGGAAAAAGGAATAATGTGAGAGTCGGTGATTATGATTCTGGGTGATCCGGATTTGGAACCCATGGAAAAGTATGTTTGATGGATGATTGGTGGTGAATTGGTTGATATGTTAGGTTTACGAAACCCTGGGTACGGTATGGTGGTGATTGACTCTCGGAATATGGGGCGGGTCATAAGGGAGGTATTGTGCTTGTGTTACAACTCGAGACAGAGTGTGCTCGCATGCGTACCTGTTGAAGTTTTATCCGAACTTATGGTCGCGGATGGGATACCTGTCACGCTCTCGATTTTCAACATAAATCTAAATAATTTTCATAAATAAAATCTCACAATAACCCATACAATAGCCTAAAAGAGTTTAACATTTCCATATCCATATTTGTACTTCCACGACCATTAGTTTCTAAAATATTATATCATTGGCTCGAAGGTCCGAATTAATGTTAGTACTGAGTATTCTAGAGTTAAGGGTTTACAATATTCTGAAGTCAAAAGAATTATAAAATGAAGTTACAAATACATCTTCTAAAAGAGATTTACAAAGATGACCAAGCAACTCGAGTTAGCTTTCAAAAGGTATTTTCCACATCCAAGCACTCCAAGCATGCAAGCTAATGTCCTATATTAGTGAAAATGATGTAAGGTTTGAGCTACACTAGCCCAGTAGGAAACTCTACTCTAACATTATATGCAAATGAAATGCTAAGATGATATCAAGATAGGAACAAGAACAAGGATCATAGGGTAATCAACAATCTTGGCTCAATAATCTCAAAACAACAACTTAACAAACATCATGCAACTCAAATTAGAGCCATTCTCATCTTCCATGCATCCAATGCCTTTACGTCATAAGTGTCATGAGCCGAAGCTCCTACCGTGCCAATTAAGGGATCTTGATACCCCCTGTCAGACACTATAGCCATTGGTAAGTCCTAAATGTAAACAATATGAGCTTTTGCTCCTGCCGAGCCAATTACGGGATTCTGATACCCCCTGCTAGGCACCCACCTGTCGATAGATCCTAAATGTTCTCATTGTGTCAATAAGTGTTCAAGCATCTCATACTCTCGTAACATGTCATTTCAATTCTACCATGGTTTATGTAGTTATCAACGTCAAATTCTACCGAACAAGGGCAATGTAGACACCCTAATCTAGACCTCGAAAGTTCTTTAAATGCCCTGATGATGAAATAAAGGAAACAATGCCTTCGAGAGTTCGAATGTGGACTCCTATAGCCCAATAAACCCTAAATGCCCCATAAAAAACCTAAATGCCCAGACAAAGTCCAAGAAGCCCAAAAGTCAGCCGGAGCCTAGAATTGGACCTTGAATGACGTACGATACACCACTACATTGCATGGTGTAATAAAATTTATTACACCACACGTAGTTATAAGGTATACTGCACAGCATTTCTAGGAAAAGTTCTGATTGGCTTAGAAAGCTGTCAACCATGCTCAATTGAGCCACAGCTCAAAAACGGCTTGGTAGGGAATACACTTCTAGCCGACCTAGAAGCCACCTCCCCCATTTGCATTGATAATCCTTGGCCTTTGCCTATAAATACACCCCTCCTCTTAGAGGTCTAAACCCACACTCATTCACATTCTTCCACACTTATCCACACTTATCCACACTCATCCAAGCTCAAACCGAAGGTATAAAAGCAAGTTTCCTTGGGCCAAGCTCAACCTGGGCCCTGAGGGGACTTCATACAATCGCATTTGACCTGTTTTTGTAAAGTGTTGACTAAAAAGCCATTTTCAGAAACAAAGCTAGAAACTGTATTGGAAATACTACACTGTGCGGTGTTATAATACACCGCACGATGTAGTAAGGTCCATCGTACATTCTTATTTTGTTCATTAGCTGTTCATTCTGTCTGTTCTGATCACATTCATCTACTGTTGGTCAAACTAATATTGCCCAGGAATCATTACTGATACGTTCCGGAATGTAGTTTATCTATAAAAAAACATGCCTTTGGTTTGTTGAAATGGGTTTTTATGATCATCCATGATGATCAAGTGCATCAAAAAGGGCTTTGCAAACTGTTTTTCAATAAAGACAATAGGAAAGATGCCTGGATCCATGGCTTGCTTTAATTTGAAAATAGAAAGACATTCTGAAATGAGTAGGGAGCCACACCGTATGAGGTTCTGAGCAATAACAGTGGGCTGATAGTGCAATGGTACACCGCACGATTTACCTGGAAATCGTGCGTGGTATCCCATTATGTCGCGCGGTATTGATTGTGACCAAGGCAGTTTGTTGTTATCGTATGATTTCATTTCTGTACATCATCCATTTATCATCCACTGTACAGTAAGCACCACAAACACGCCAACATGATATATTCAACCCCATGTCCCTTTCCCCTATTTGCTTATTAAGAGTTTAATCTTCCAAACGATATTTAAAGTTTCCCCTTTAAAAATGTTAAGTAGAGACCAGTTCCGACCGGACGAATAAGCTGCTTTTCAACAAAACCTTCCCCATTCGTAATGTGGCCCTCGGATCCAAAGTCTCAACGTTTTCGCTAGGCCAAAGCCTTCTTTCAAATCAAACTCTCAGTTTCTCGGATCATCCATCTCAAAATTTCGGGTGGCAACTCTCGGGCGTGCCGGTCAGGGAGCCCACAGGCAAGAGATGAAATGATACTCCACAAACTCAACGAGTATGATTAATCATGTTATGAGGTGATTTGGAGGTGTTTAGAACAAGTTATAAGTGATTGGGGGTCAAAACAATGGAGTTTAGAACAAAGCAGCAAAAACTGTCCTTAAGCAACTGGTATCGATACCAAGCGAAATGGTATCGATACCAAAGGGTCAAGAATCATTCCAGATGCAAGGGTATCGATACCCATGCAAAATGGTGTCAATACAAGCTCAGTTGGAGCAGATTTTTCAAGGGTTCAACCACGACAACAACTACTACAACAACAATAGGCACGTTCAAGGTATGAAAACACTTCTTTTACATATATTGAGAGGTAGAATCCCTACCTTGAGTCTTGAGAACGAAACCCACGAAAGGTACAAGCTTAGCTTTTCGAAAACCTTGATTCGACCGGAATACACCACTCCGAGCTCAAACGAACGAGATTCAAGTTCAATATTGCGAATGGAAAGTGGGTTGAAGGTTGATTTTCATGAGTTTTGTGTTTGGAGGTGAGTTTTTGAGTGAGTGGGTGTGAGAGAGTGAGAGACGACGGAGAGTTAGAGAGAGCCGTGAGTTGAGAGGAGAGAAAAGGGGAAAAGTGATTCTCTACACACACACCCCAACTATATATATCCACATATTTGCAAATTACACTTGCACTCCAAACTTCCATACCCTTGCACATCAACCTCCAATTTCACATCTACATCATACTTATCCTTTACTAAACATTAAAATTATTGAAATGAAAATACGAGTCTCTACAATACTCGAGTACATAACTTAGGTATTTTTCATCTGGATCTGAAAAAGAGGAGTCGGACCACACCAGTGTCTTGTGCCAGAGGTTATGGGTAGGAACGGATCTTTGGATAAGATCCGAGATTTCACATAGTTTGAAGAATAGTAATGAAATAATTGATTGCTCTCTCTTTATGTTATTTTTAATGCATTTCAATTGTATAACCTGTTGCTTGTAAGTTATGGGTTTCGGGTGGGCTTTGGCTACTAAGCGTCATCACTCACGGTACTATATTGCCCTGGTAAGTCGAACGCCAAGTATCGAAGACGGAACAGAAGCAGAAAAAGAATGATTTGACGTTGACCGAAGAAGATATTATCGAATTATGGTTACACCCTTAATTGCTTTGTAATTTCAATTAATTATTTTAATTTTGTACAGTAAGAGAATCTTAGAATCTAGCAAAATACTTTAAGGTTGATATGTTGTGATTTGATTGAAATTGACAAAAGGAATTTTAAATGCTTTGAAATGGAAAACTAATTGGAAATCTCTTTTATTATTTTATTATTGTCTCCGAATTTTCTGGGCGTTACATGCTTGTTCTGCCCAAGTTCCATTGCATCCATGTAGATTTTCACATCGAGTATCTAGGATAAATAGTTGTTTCCAGAAATGCCTATTGCAATGAACTCTAAATTTTTTTATGTTTTTTTTGTTTTCTAGAAAAGTAAAAAAAAAAAAGATCCAAGTCAATATTTATTTGTGTGATAGGCAATTGATTGAAGAATCAATCGAAGGGGAGCTCAACTTAATATAGTTTTTCTGCCTGGCAAAAGTATTTGATTTTGACAATTTCATAAGAAGATTTACAGAGGGCAATTTTGAACAACATTAATGAATGAAGAATGTTGTCTACATAATAAGTGATTATTCATTACATGCAATTTATGACTTGTAGTGATGAAGATAATTAAGATAAATAATTTTGGCCCATACTTTTTAGTCCTTAGTCAATGAGCTAATAAGATCCTTAATCTGGGTCATCAAATATGTAAAAAGAAGAGTGTCGCGATAAGTAGGATACTTCAAGTATCATTTTTTCAGTCAAAAATACTTCGGCTAGTTATGGTTGATGAATACTACTTGTATTAAGAAAGAAAATATTTCAAATATTCAATCAGCAATAAACACTTTAGGTATTTCTTAAATACTTCAGGTATTTGAAATTTAGTAAATACTTCAAGTATTTATTAATAGTTGAAAGGTATAAACCATTCTTCACCACAAATAGCAGAAAAATCATGTAAAAATCATTCTTTTCCATATTTTCCTGCTATGTAATAAAATATTAAGAAGAATAGACGGGGAAGCTGGAAACCATTTTTTCATATATTTTGCTCTATACACTAATAAGTGAAAAAATAATATAATTAGTTCATAATTCGTCCAATATTGTTGGTCCTTTATGAAAAGACATGCAATTTTTGGATTAAAATATAAAGTACTTCCGTGCATAATTTTTTAAATTTTTTGGCACCAAATTAAAGATTTCAAATACTAATTCTTTAATTTGGTTTCAAAAAATTCCAAAAAACTTGTGCCAAAAGTACTTTATTTTGTATTCCAAAATTGCACGTTCTTTCGTAGAGGACCAACAATATGAGACGGATGAAGTATAACTTTATTACAGCTGGCTAGAATTGTGCTGATAACGTGGAATAAAATAAGAAAATAATGAAGAACGAAACACAAGATATATGGTTAGAGCATGTACATGAGACTAGCAAAACCCACATTTGTAGCTATTTTACCAAATCAAAGGCACAAAAATAGCTTCCAGCAGTCTCAGAAAATAGGAAGCTATTTTTCCTTTTCGAAAATCTTCTCTACATTTACCGAGCAACTATTCACGGGCAAATTTAAAAGATTAAAATATTGTTCTTTCTCTCTCTCCTCCCTACCACTCCCAGGAGTGGATCTTCTGTCCCACCGTACCCGAGTACCTTACAACGTCGTTTTGGACGGGAAACACAAGCAAATCTTTATTTTGGTTTTATGGTTTTCTTAGGGTTCTCATTGAAAGCTCTAGGGCCAAATATTAATTATAATCCTTTAAGATAAAATGATCAAAAAAATAAGATCTTTGCACCAGTTCAAACGGATTGAAAATTGGAGCACTTAATTTTTAAACTATATTTTTCAATATATAAATAGCCTAATAAAATTAAGTGCTCCAATTTTCAATCCGTTTGAACTGGTGCAAAGATTTTATTTTTCTGATCATTTTATCCTAAAAAGTCATAATTAATATTTGGTTTCAGGGCTTTCAATGAGAGCCTTAAGAAAATCATAAAACCAAATAAAGATAAGATCTTTATTAATTGCTGTTCAAAACGACGTCGTAAGGAACTTGGACAGGCGGAGTATTTTTTATACTGTTTAATGGGAATATAGAAGAGTAGTAGAGAGGTTGGTGTGGTGGGAGAGAAAATAATGGATAGATAAAGTAGAAATGTGCTTTTTTACTAGGTATTTAAGCTATCGTTGATGTACACACTCTTAGCTCACAGCTTCATCTTGGTGGAGAAATTCTATGATGTCATGCATGACATCATCCAATCATTTGCTACAACGAATAATTTTACGAGTATCTTCAATTTTTTTGAGCTGGTAGTAGCTTCAATTCAATAGCCTATTTATTTCTAATGATAAGCTTACACGTGGTAAAGAATGTCGTGTGGAGAATCTGATTTTTCCCCTAGAAAATATTATATAAAGTGAAGTATTCCAAAAAAAGATCTTATTGAAGTTGGTCTTCGCTAGACGCTAGTCTCAATTCTGTTCACACAATTGCAATTGCCCAAATTTTAAAGATGATGAAATTTTCATTTAAGGGTGATTAGTTATATATATCTGTATCGTGGCCAAGAACAAGCATGATTAAGCCGAGCAAAAAAAAAAAAAGAACAAGCATGATTAATCTGTCAATGCATATTTGAGAAAAAAGAAGTATATATAGTTACAGTATGATGGACTAAAATGATATTATTGGAATGTTAAACTAATGCTCTAATTACTGTCTTTGAGAGTACGTTCGTTCGTGTCTTTGAGAGTATGTTCGTTAAGAACAAACCCAAATTATTAGTATTAGTTGTCTTTAATGGCGCCATACCATCTTATGTACGATTTTCACCGGCATTGAACATATGGAATAGTTCACTGCACAATAAGAAATTAAAGATAATGACGGACAGTGTTAGGTTACCGCGGAAAAGACCAAATCAATGCATGAATTGCATGCATGTGATTAGAATAATCTCTACTCGGCTGATCAATTTTCTTGAGCATTGAAAATATGCATGGAAGGATTCCTTATAGTATCACATAACAAAGATAATATGACTATGTTTTGGACACCTGGAAGTGTACTAGCCGCTGCTATTGACCACCAAATCCTTCTTAATCTGACTTTATAAGGAACTTGTAACAAAGTTCAATAACTCAGACTTTCATCTTTTTCAACTTACTGATTCAGTTTCTTCGTCATGACGTTTTAATTATACATAATTGGGGATTACGTTTTGTTGAAGCTCAAGGAGCATATTTTAATCATCGGTGTCAATTAGGTGGTTTGTGGACTATTGTTGCTCACGGTTTTGTAGTCCTTAACCTAACTCAGCAGATATTAATCGAAACATGAACAAGTTATAGCTTTTTTGAGAGTTTGTTTAGGAGTATAAACGGTACGTAAGCAATAGTTATAAAGGGAAGGTGAATATATATTTGCAAGCTTAATTATCTGAAAACAACGAATAGTTGCATAATTTAGCTTCAGCTTACGATTATTATTTACAGTAAACTATAACATTTAGGCTCTGTTTGGTAAAGTTTCCAGTTTTTTATTTATTAAAAATAAAAATAAAAAACATGTTTGGTGACCATAATAGTTTTTGTTTATTTGTTATTTGGGCTACCGAAAGTATTTTCAAAACAAATAGAAACACAATTTTTGTGTTTCTAGAATTTCCGTAAACTAGTAAAATTGATTATGTATTTTTTAAATAAAAGCAGTAACACAAACATGTTTATAGTATCTGTTTCAAAAAATATTGGAAACAAAAACAAAAAGCTGAAAAATAAAAAATTTTCCAAACAGAACATGATAGTTCACATCAGGTTTTCATTATCTTAATTTTTTAATAAATTTTTTTTTCTTGAGTGGAACTTATCTTTCAAATATTCTAGTAGAACTTGGTTGTGATTGAATAGAAAAGTGAAATGGTTGGACTTTTCAATGGAATTTTCAAATTTCGTCAAAAAACTATTCCGTACTAACCTTAAAACTAGCAAAGCACGAATGAGAGGCACGTGGAATTAAGATCCGAATGTCCCAAAAGACGGCTGCATGCTTAGCTAAGCCATGACCAATTAATTCGAAGTTGTTCTTTTTTATCAGGATTAATCCAAAGCTATGGAAACCAAAAATCTGTTCTGTGATTTCAGTGGTCTTTACCAGTGTTTATTGTTGAATCCGTCGCATTCAGACTGCGGAAGACAATTCCATAATCGTAACCGTCCAAAAGTATGGTTCAAGTGTATTGACTGGTTCTTACCTATAACCGCTACCTAAATTTTCAACCTGGTCGTATTTTTTCTTTTTTGTTTTTAATAAACCACTTTTCCAGCTTTGCATAATTGAAGGAAATCAACAAAACAAGTTTATTTAACTTCGACTCATAGTTAATCTTAGGTGCGGAAAGAATCAGAACTTGCGGGTCAAAAGGGGAAAAGAATTTATTGCTCCAATTAGATTGCCGATTTATTTCTACTGACAGCCTGACACGTGGTAGAGAAGTTTAATTATTTTATGTAGTATTTGATTTTTTTTCCACGGAAAATATTTTATAAAGAGATATAATCCCACGAAAAGATCTTACTTTAAGTTGGCGTTCGCCAATCTCAATTTTGTTCACGCAACAGCAATTGTCCAAAGTTGAAAATTTTCATTAAAGGGGTAATTAATTAGGTCTTAAATATAATAATAACGTAAAATTTGTTTTTATTAATGTCAAAATCTTAGTGCATAAGAGCATTATACCTAGCACACATGATACGAATATTATATGCCCTGAATATATTTTGATATTA
Source organism: Rhododendron vialii (assembly GCF_030253575.1). NCBI lineage: Eukaryota > Viridiplantae > Streptophyta > Magnoliopsida > Ericales > Ericaceae > Rhododendron > Rhododendron vialii. The sequence goes on along the minus strand of NC_080563.1, from coordinate 19,148,952 downwards.
GCTGACATTACTAGCACTCTAGTTGTAATTATGCCTCCTGTTTATAATTACTAAAGGTTTAAGCAAAGAGCGCTTATTAAAATTACAAAATCAAAGGAACTGTAAAACAAATTAGATTTTCTTTCTAAGTGTAACTAACTACTGTAATTGGGCTAGAGTCCATAGTCTAACTTTATTGGGCCTTATAGTCCAGGTTATTCTTTTAACAGGCCGGCGATCCATCATACTTAGAAGTTATGCAGCGTTAGGTCCATTAACGGACCAAACTACCCTTAGTACGTACATAATGGCAAGGTTTGAAACTCTCCGCAAGGTTTGAAACTCTCCTCTCTCGTGGTCATTACTATCATAAATTTGGGGAGATAGGGTGAGACGACCAAATTCACGATCAATGCTTCCTTTCTCTCGTTCTCATCATTTAGGTTTCAATTCCTTAGCTCTCTCTCTCTCATTTTCGATTTTGGTTTGGAGGTTTAGGTTTGAATTGCTGAGCTTGTTTCAATTGCGATCGGACAAATGTTTCTCACTGTGATCTAACGAAGGTTTCTCACTGTGATTGGAAGGTTTCTCTCTCTCTCTCTCTCTCTCTCTCTCTCTCTCTCTCTCTCTCTCTCTCTCTCTCTCTCTCTCATTTATTTTCTTACTGCAATTTGGCAGGCGACGTCTCTCTAACCTCATTTGAGTGTGTGTGCATTTGTGCGATTTATGGAGTAAATGGATAGAACAGATCGATGTTGACAATGATATTTTGTTTTCCATTTTTTTTGGGCAGATTAATAGGACAGATCGACACAGATAATGATATTTTGTTTTCATTTTTTGTTTGCAGAAGGAGTTAAATTTCCAGTATGGAATCTTCTATTGTTCTTATGTGCAAATATGGTTCAAAAATTCTTGTTGTACAAGTTAGGAGAGATTTCTGCTTTGACGATGTTGTTCATAGTCTGGTGAAGAAGTGGCCAAATTTGGAAACCTCTAGTTTTCGACTTTTGTATGTTGTAGGTGGACATGACAATTGCGTTCTAGATAATGATGCCGATTTTGTAAATATGTTCGCATTGGCTGGTGCGTATGGGGTTAGTTGCGTTGATGTAGTTGTTGAAGTGCTTTCTTCTTGTGTTGATCATAATAATCGGAGTATTGTTGTTGAAAGTGTTGAATGTCGAAGAAGTTTTGAAGTCAGTCAAAGTAGTACTATGCATGAAGTAGAAGAAGATCCACTTGAGGAATTTTGTCACCACCACGAGACTGTCCGTCTTTCTGCTGGTTGGGCTAAGTTGATTACTCATGTTGGCCAAGAGTTTAGAGGCAGAGTATAAGAGTTTAAGGATTATCTGGCAAAGTATGGATTTGTATATAAGTTTTTGAAGAATGACAAGTCTAGAGTAACGGCGGAGTGTTCAAAAAAACATACAGAATCTAGTTGTCAATGGTTTCTTCATGCAACCAATGAGAGATCTAACGGTTTCTTTTGTATTAGGGAGTTTGAGAAGAATCACAGTTGTGTTGGTGTTTTTGCTAGTTTGAAGAATCCTCAGATGAGTTCAAAGTAGGTTGCTAAAGAGATTAGAGAGGAAGTTCGAACGAAGACAAACTATGCACCAATACAAGCAGTGAAATTTTTTAAGAATTATTATGGGAGTAAAATCAGTTATCACCATGCTTGGTTTGGGGTTGAGAAGGTAGGTGATGAGCTCTATGGAGATTATGCACTATCTTTTGACCAACTAAGGTGGTATGCTGAGGTAGCGAAGGAGAAAAACCCAGGAAGTGTTATTGATGTTGAATATTGTGACAAAACTAATTATTTTAGAAGGATTTTTGTAGCATTTGATGCATAAATCAAAGGCTTCAATTACTATCGTCATTTGTTGGCGCTCGATGGGACATTTTTGAAGGGGAGGTGCATAGGAACCCTTTTCGGAGCTATAGGAAAAGATGGCGATCAAGGTTAGTTATTTTTATTCGTCTTCTTGTCTGTTCAATATTGGTTTTCTGTTTATGTTATTTGGAAGATTGGGAGACAAGTTTAATATAGATAACAGCATCTATTGTTTTCTGTTGATATACAGTCATAACAGATTAATAAATAAATACAGATAACATTATATTTTTCCTTAGATTCTAAGATACAAAGGATTGATTTGCATTGATTATGTTATACCATGAATAGATTAATATAGATAACAGCATCTATTGTTTTCTGTTGATATACAGTCATAACAGATTAATAAATAAATACAGATAACGTTATATTTTTCCTTAGATTCTAAGATACAAAGGATTGATTTGCATTGATTATGTTATACCATGAATAGATTAATATAGATAACAGCATCTATTGTTTTCTGTTGATATACAGTCAGAGCATATTGATAAATAAATACGAATAACGTTATATTTTACCTTAGATTCTAAGATACAAAGGACTAATTTGCATTGATTATGTTATACCATGAATAGAATAATATAGATTAATGTTGCGTGTTGCTTTTCTTTTGGATTAGGACTATTTCCAGTGGCTTATGGCATTGCTGATTCTGAAAATGACTAGAATTGGCTTTGGTTTTTGAGGAAGTTGTTAACGATTCTGTCATCTCGTCCAATAACATTCATAACAGATCGTCATTCTGGGCTTTTGAAAGGTATTCCAGAGGTTTTTCCCAATGGATATCATGGGTATTGTTTGTAGCATTTGAAGAATAACTTGAGGGACAAGTTTAAGGGCAGATTGTCTAATGGTTTTAGGGACAGAGTAGTCGAGTTATTTTCTTATTGTGCATATGCACCATCGATTTCTGATTATGAGGAAGCCTTTAAGGAACTCTACAATGTTGGTGGTCCAAAAGCTAAAGGTTTTGTTGAATCGTTGCCACTTGACAAGTGGGCAAATGATTATTTTGAAGGTAGAAGATATGGGGTCATGTGTTCAAATCCAGCTGAGTCTTTCAACAAATGGATTTTGGAAGCCCGTCATTTGCCAATTTTGAAAGCGATTGATGCTTGACGGATTCCTAGTCCTAAATTAATGGGTTGCCCCAAGTGTAGGGCTGAGATCGATGTAGCACAATATCCAGTAAGTCCGGAGTCGAATCCACAGAGACAGTGATGTGTGCTGACTAAAAATTCGGGTTTAACTAATTTAACGGGCTCTTAGGTAGCCACCCCTTGTTGATTTGATTGTGATTAACTAAAACTTAAGGAAACAATTATTCCTTTCAAATAATTAAAAAGAGGTACGGTCGTAGGGTTCATAGCACTAGCAACCAGTTCGGATTAGCCTGCTCCATTCAGTGTTCTTAAAAACATTCAACATTAGATTGAAAAAGATACCCCGCAAGATGCGAACCCTTATGGTCGCTGTTTACCCATGCGTAGCGGAGAATGAGTTTTGGACCCCCATTCCCCCGTTCACATGGGCTCCGACAATACCTAGGTTCGTCTCATGAATGTTCTTAATTAACCTAAAATTGCCCTTTCAATTTTTATGTCAGAAAGCAGGAGCAGAACGTGTCTGACCTGGCCACGGTGTGCTAATCACCCCGCGACCTATCTCGACGACTACTCACTCATTATTAAATAACAAGCAAAAGAAATCCTAATTTGAAACATGCTTCTATTACGCAAGATGAAAAATAAATAAGAAATATCAACTAATTGAATACCAACAAACAACTTTTATTAAGAACACAAATTAAAATGAGATTGTAGGGAGGTATTCCTGAACAGGCACAAAGAAGGCCCGAACACGTGGTATGAGGGATCATAGTATAAAAATAATAGGGACAGTCACCATACAAAAAGGTGTTCGGGGATATGGACCAATGACATGAGAAGTCATTGGTCCAGGAAGGTTGTACAGTGTCTTGGTCCAGTAAACATGAGAGGTTATTGGACTAAGAGACTAATAAAGGAACAGTTACATGTGAAGTCACTGGTCTAAGTAGTTTGTTCGGCAATGAGAAGGCCGAAGAGGAGGAGAGCTCCTGAGAAGACATTGATCCAAGTAATTGAAGAAGGACCAGTTGCACGTAAAGTGACTGGTCTAGGCAATCTGTTCGGCAATGAGATAGCCGAACAAGGAAAGAACTCCAGACAAGTGTTGGAGTGGAAGGAACACTTTTAAAGGTTCGAGAAGTAGTGGTATTCCGTTAAGGAATGAGATCTCGAGAATGTAGGATCTAGGAAAGATACCCAATGAGAATGGGATATTCGGCCAGTTATGGAAAAGAGTCCTAAAAGGACTCTTAAGTGATAAAACTAATAAAGGACTGAAAAATCAAGATATCCAGAGTTTCCTATACGAGATAGGAATCCTAGGGCAACAGGGATATGCTTGGGCGGCAAGCATCTATGATTCTATAAATACGAGGTAAACCTAGAGGCAAAAGGTATGCAATACACGGCATTCATATTGTTTTCCTATTGATAACTAGGGTTTTTCTGTTAAGTACGTGACACTAACTGAGGTATCGGAGGGCCTTTGCCACGAGAGGCAAAGGTGCACTCACCCCTTATTTGTTTTACAAATCAGGGGTCCGATGAGAAGCTAGGCTTTCAGTCAAACCAGCGCGTGAGACTGTTACACCAATACATTGTCATTCATAGAAGGCAGTTTTTGTCCACCTACAATTGGCGCCGTCTGTGGGAAACGAAAGAGTTCCCTTTGAAATACGACCATGGTGGAAGTAGATCCAGCAACACCACACGATCCGAAGAATCTACTAGATGGAGGAAGAGATAACTCTCCACCCGGGGCTCCGAAAAAGCTCGAAGTCAGACCTAGAAGGACCACAAGTAAGGGTCGCCCCCTTACTGATCATGACAACTCAAAAAACAGAGAGGGAAGAATGGCCTCAAGATCCACGAGAAGGAGTAAATCCCATCAAAGGGATGAGTCGGTTGCACACTCAAAAAATGTGCACTACAGCGAGGATGTCCTCGATAAAAAGAGGCAGGAAATCGAGGAATATGCTCGTTTAATCAAAAAATGAGAGTACGAGATCCGAGAGTTAGAAAGAATCCGAGAACACCCGGAGGACTCTGGACTCTCACGGAGAAATTCCAGGGGAGATGAGTATACCATGGTGAAATACAGAAAGGCTCCTTCATGAGGAAGAAGGAGCAAAAGCAGAAGTCTAACCCCAAGGCGACATAGAGTTTCTTCCCAAAAAGAGAGGAGCCGAACACCAGAATGGCGAAGGGCTTCTTCAAGGAGAAGGAGAAGCAGGGGCCGAAGTTCTACCCCTGAAGAGGAGGGGACCAGAAAACATCATAGGGACAGGTACAAGAGACCTGATTCCGATTGGCAAAAGAATAGATCCAACAAGACAAAGGGACTAGAAGACGAGACCATGACTGCACGAGAGGTGGCACAGAAGGCACTCAGCAATATTGCATCTTCCCCCTTTTCAAGGATGCTACAGGGTGCTAAGTTGCCGAGCAGGGTAAAGCACGGGACGTTTGTCCTCTACGAGACAGATAATGATCCTGTGGCACACATCCAGCACTACCAGCAGGCAATGTTTATGCATGAAGGGGATGATGCAATTATGTGCAAGATGTTCCCATCAAGTTTGGGGAAGGTGGTTTTATCTTGGTTTCATAAGTTAGGTCCACGCTCCATCCAAGGATGGGTGCAATTGGCCGAAGAATTCACTGCCTGGTTCCTAACTAGCAGAAGGGCCCCAAAGACTTTTGAGAGCCTCTCCGTTATGAAGCAAGGAGAGGATGAGCCGATCAGGAGCTATGCAAAAAAGTACTGGGAGACTTTCAACGAGATTGAAGGTTGCAGTGAGAAGTATGCGATAGCAACATTCAAGACCGGTTTACCTGTTCGGGGGGAGCTACATAAATCCCTGAACATGAGTCCAGTGCGAACACTGGCAAAATTAATGGAGCGGATAGAGCAGCACGCCAGAAACGAAGATGACATACTCCGGGAGGATGGTAAGGTAGTGGTCGAGCAGATAAAGGGGCCTGTGAAGAAAGCAAATAAGCCAGAACCCAAAACCTACCGAGAGAGGAAAGACTATGGGCAGGCAAAGAAAGAGCCGTACAATGACAAATAGGCTCCGGATCCGAAGTCTTTCTTTTCAATAAATACAGTTTAGAAGGAACCCATCTATAGGATTCTTTATCGAATAAAGAATCAGCCTTACTTCAAGTGGCCTCCAAGTCTAGGTGGAAATAAAGATGCAAAACGTGCTACGAATCAGCACTGCAGCTATCACAAGGACTGGGGCCACATGATTGAAGACTGTGAGATGTATGAGAAGCATCTTGATGATTTGGTCTCTCGTGGCTACCTCAAGGAATTTATCCAGGAGGACCCACAAGATAAAGGGAATGCCATGGAGATGGATTACGAACAGAATCCTAAGGGGATAATCCATATGATACATGGATTAGCCACGCCTTATACGAGAAATGAGGTTAGCCTTCTTCAGAGACAAATCAAACATGACCAGCATGTTATGCGGTTAGGAAAGAATAGAGGATGAGAAGACGACAAATGCAACGAGGGCATAGTTTTTACAGATGAAGACTTGGAACAAGTCCAAGTGCCCCACAATGATGCTTTGGTCATAACTCTACGAATGAAGGAATATGACATTGAGAGAATCCTGGTGGATTCGGGGAGTTGCATAGAGGTGATGTATTATGATGCGTTCAGGAAGTGGGGTCTGGCCCAGAAAGATTTAGAGCAATCCACAACACCCTTGGACGGGTTTGGTGCAGGTGCCGTCTGACCCCTGGAGAAAATAACGTTGCCTGTCCGGGCTGGATCAGTGGTATTGAGAACAGACTTTCTGGTGGTAGATGTTCCTTTTTCCTATAACGCGATTATAGGAAGAACCTGGTTGCACGAGATGAGAGCCGTTTCTTCTACTTATCACCAGATGGTGAAGTTCCCAGGGTCTAATGGGGTTGAGAAAATAAAGGGTAATCAGAAGGTAGCCCAACAGTGCTTAATTTCCACCATTAAAAAAATCCCAAAGGCCCATCATGTTCACACGTTAGAAGTACCGGATCAACCGACTATCGAAGACGTCAGTGGAAGTCCGACAGAAAAAATGGTTGAAGGCCTGAAGAAGATACAAATCAACGAGACTGATCCTAAAAGGTATTTTTTAATTAGGGAAACGTTGCCAGCCGACGAAGAGGCCGAGTTGGTAAGCTTTTTAGAGGAACACGTTGATGTGTTTGTATGGGTACCAGAAGAGATGCCCGGAGTAGATGCAGATGTGATCTGCCACCACTTGAACGTTGATCCACAATACAAGCCAGTCATTCAGAAGAAGAGAATGGCAGCCGTACAACATGTTGATGCTGTGATTGATGAGGTAGATCGTTTGTTGGAAACCAAAGCAATAAAGAAAGTCTACTATCTAGAATGGCTATCCAACACCGTGGTCATAAAAAAGAAGAATGGAAAATGGCGTGTCCGTGTGGATTTCACAAATTTAAACAAAGCATGCCCAAAGGATAGCTTTCCTCTTCCAAGGATAGATCGGTTGGTGGATGCAACCGCTGGGTGCGAACGGATGAGTTTTCTCGACGCTTATCGAGGATATCATCAAATTGCCATGTTTGGGCCTAATCAGGAGAAGACTTCTTTCATTACACCATGAGGGTTGTACTGTTATAGTGTCATGCCCTTTGGATTAAGAAATGCAGGGGCAACATATCAAAGACTAGCAACCAACATGTTCAAAAGGCTGCTCTGCAAAACTATGGAAGTTTACATAGATGACATGGCAGCGTATGTGCAGGCAGCCAAGGATTTGCTTGATACCGTCGAAAGGGTATACGTCGAGCAGATAAGTTCCGGACAGAATGCCCACACAGATTCACTAGCCTGGTTGGCTGCGGCCGTACCAACTGAGTTTAAAAGGCAGATAGCAGTGGAGTATTTGACTGAGCCGAGCATTGGAAGAAGTGTGGAGTTGGTATTGGACGTGAACCAAGGTCCAAGTTGGATGGATCCAATTATGGGGTTCTTACAAAATGAGATACTCCCCACTGATAAAAAGGAGGCTCATAAGATTAGAGTGAAATCTGCACGATTTTGGTTATCACCTGAGGGAAAGCTCTACAGAAAGTCCTTCACCGGACCCTACTTGCTTTGTGTGCATCTCGAGATGGTGCAGAAGTTTCTCCACGAGATTCATGAGGGAACATGTGGAAGCCATGTTGGGGGCAGACCCATTGCCCATCAAGCAATCACCCAAGGTTACTGGTGGCCACATATGCAAGAAGATGCTAAGGTTTATGTGAAAATCTGCGAGAAGTGTCAAAAATTCTCACCAATGATTCGAACGCCGGCAGAAGATTTGGTGCTGTTGATGAGTCCTTGGCCGTTTGCCCAATGGGGTATGGACATCGTGGGTCCACTCCACAAAGCGACAGGAAACAGGAAATTTCTGTTGGTAGCAATGGATTATTTCACCAAGTGGATCGAAGTAGAACCATTGGCTAAAATCACTGAACCAATGGTAGAAAGGTTCGTGTGGAAAAGCATCATTACTCGGTTTGGGGTCCCTTATTCATAAATTACGGATAATGGGTCCCAATTTCAAAAAAAGTTCAAAGCATTCTGTGCCCAATACGGAATAAGGAACTACTACTCAATCCCAGCCTACCCTCAGAGTAATAGACAGGCAAAAGCTTCCAACAAAACCATTCTTGATGGGATCAAAAAAATGTTGGATAAGGCAAAGGGAAAGTGGCCTAATAAATTACCATTAGTACTATGGGCACATCATACAACGCCTAGGAGGTCTACGGGAGAGACCCCCTATTCTTTGGCATATGGAACAGAAGCAGTAATACCTATGGAAATTGGTTTACCAACAACCAACAGGACAGTATTGGTTGAGAGTGGGGGCAATGATAGAGCTCTCGAAATTGAGCTTGATCTTGCCGAAGAAAGAAGAGAGAGAACCCTAGTTCATTTAGCCTCTTACCAGGAGCAACTAGTGAAGAGCTACAACAAGCACGTTCACCCACGGGAATTCGGTGTTAGAGACCTTGTGCTTCGTAAGGTGCTCGGCAACACCAAAGTGGCAAACGAGGGCAAGTTGGGGCTAATTGGGAAGCCTCATATCGAGTAACTGAGATTGTGGGCATAAAGGCTTATAGATTGGCAGATCTGGACGGAAACCCAGTGCCAAGGCCCTGGAATGTCCACAATTTGAGAAAATTCTTTGTTTAAAAGAATCTAGTTTTATTTTATAATGCGCTACGTGATTGTGTGGGGGTTGCGAATAAAGCTCCCTTGTTTTTTATTATTTCTTAGTTGCAAGGGGTACGAATAACTCCTCCTTGAGTGTCAAGATTATGAATAAAATCACTTTTTTGCACTATATCAAACTTATGGAGTTATGAATTTTTACTTATTTAAATACGGTGTAGTAATTATGAGCAAGTTTTTAAATTATGAGCAAATTCAAGTGTTGAAAAGTACGAACATACTTGATTATTTACCTAAGTATGAATAAACTTGGAACTCACTGATTCTCTAAGTACGAGAAACTTAGGGCTATGAGAAAGTACGAAACACTTGATTCGTAGGACACAAGTTCCTTACGAATAAAGTCCAAGTATGAACAAACTTGGGAATGCATACGAGAATATGCAATAAACTAGTACGAATAAACTTATTTGCATATGAATACATGCAATATTTCAGGACCAAGTGTGAGTAACTTGGGTAAAAAGGCAACTTAGTTAAAGTACGAGAACTTAGTTAAAGTACGAAATACTTACAAGCAAGTATTGCTCCATCTTCAGTTACGAAACACTCGGCTACAAACATAACGAACATATGTTTACAGAGTCAATAAGCTGAGTACGAATATACTTGGTCGTAATTTGAGTGTAATCATTTGGGTTTTCTTCCGTAAAAAATGAATCCGTTTAGGAGTAAATCCAAATATGAGAAATTTTAGGGAACATACGAGAACATGCAAAACTAAGTATGAAGAACTTAGATAATACCTGTTTGCATCCAAAACACATGCAAAACCTTAGGAACTGAGCAAAATGTATAGTTATGCCACAAAGGGCCGAATACCTGAGTTATCAAAAGTATTGAAAGTACTGGAGCCTCGCAGGGCCAATGCTTACGGTCACAAAGGACCAGCAGATTTATGACATAAATTTACCTGTCAGCCCAGGTTATGGACCTCTAGAGGAGTTTCATCAGGGACCTCTGCACTGACTTCCGTAGTAGCACCACCTCCAGCTACACTCTCCTCCAGGTTAATGGGTTCATTAGTGGTTTCTCGAACAGATGATTGAACAGGTTAGGCATCTTGAGGGCCAGCTGGGATATCCTCTTCGGCATCAGCAAAGTCATCAATCTATTGCTCCACGTCATCCTCATGATGCCCCATAGAATCTTGAGTACTTGAAAGATGGCTGCTCAGAAGATCATTGTTCACCCAAAGGGGTGAGTCTTCTGGAACACCAACCTTTGTTAAGCACGCTTCCCAGCAAGCCCCCCAGATTTGATCTTGAATTGTTGGCATTTGGTCCACATAGCTTGCCGTTGTCACATCAAAGCCTCTCTGATATCCATTATCATAGGCCGCCTTCTTGGTGCTATCAATTTTGGACAAAGTTTGATTGAGACTCTCCTCAGCAGTTACAAGCTTCACTTTAGTTTCATCTGCCTCCATCTTTGCTTTATGTCCCTCTCTCTCCAATCTTGTAATTGTTTAAGCAGCCTTGTGTTATCCCTTAGAAACCTGTTCCGTTCAAGTTCAATCTCCTGCAGCTTTTGGCCCAGTACAACCATCTTCTGGATAAACTGAGGAAGTCCAAGTATGATGGGAAGCATTAGTATGGCAATATAAGATGATAGGATTTGACTAAAACTTATCAAAATACTTTACCTTTATACCACTGATGAGACCAGTGGAGACAAGCCGATTAGGTGGAGATTCAAACTCCTTTTGCATGTCTACCGGGAGCAGCAGCCCTTGAGCAAGTGCAAGCGTCGTCTTTGATGAATTAGCACTGTCCCCAACATGAACGAGACGATCCCCCCTGATGAGAAGAGGGGCCCATGTTTGGGGAAGTACCTGAGTGGATGGTGATTGAGGCTGATGGGTGTCTGTGTTCGCTTGTGCGGCGGAGGTAGTAAGGTCTTCGGTCCTGGGGCGCCTATCTCGGTGGGCATCCCCAGCCTCGAAAATGGTATCGGACCCACGAGGAGATGAGGTGGATCGATTAGAACCCCCTCTGCTACAAGGAGCTGATGGGGGGGAATGCCCAGTGGAGACCCCACGGCCGGAGCCACGTCCCTGTGCAGACACTGTAAGGAGGGAACTAAGATTCACGGGTTGACGAGTCATAGCACTTGAGTTTGGAGGAGATGGAGAATAGCCAGAGGAAGATGACTGACTGGTGTCGCACCCGAGAGCTGGCTGTTTGGCTTGTCTTGAGGAGTTTCTTCTAAGAATTAAACGAGGCAACGGAATGCCCTAAGAAATAGGTACTTCACCAGGTTGCCCGGCTGCTATTACTCCAGCTTGGATTTAAGGTTTCTTGACTGGGGAACGAATGAGGTTGAAGCAGCGCTAGTGCTAGGGTTGGCAAGTCTTCTATCAATAACACCTCTGTAAGCAGGATCGTACCCTAGTAGTACGTCTGTGTTACGGACCCTGACCAGCTGACGGGGTACCAGGCTCACCAGAGTATCTCAAAACCCTGTTGATCTCTGCTATTCGGACGTAGCTTGGTTCTCATATAGGACGTTTGTTGGCGTTATCCACTACAAGAACAAGCACAAAGTATTGGATGAGAAAAGTACAGAAAAGCAATAAAAGGAAAATTACGAATAAAGCAAAGCAAATTAGGAGCATACGTGGGTAGCCCCAAACATGGGGGCAATGGAGGCCCACCACTTGGCCATCTTACCCCATTGGCTCGAATGCTCCAGTAACACAAAGGAAATCAATCTCGTGATCACGAGCAGAGTCCGGCAGGTTTAGCACGAGGCGCTTTTCTGCCCTCCTAACTTTGAAGTAGTATGTGTTGTATTCAGTGTTCAACACAATACTATACCACCACTAAATGTCCTAGATTCCTAGTTGGGTCCCTAAAATCCTATTTAAAGCTACAACCCCCATTACCAGCCTGAAAACATTGGTCGAAACTTGCATGGTGGTAAGACGATACCAGTTCAGAACTTGGTGGAGTAATGGGTGTAGAGGGAAACAAACTCCGCCTTCAACAATAGCCACGATAGGGATACACATTCTATCCCACGAACCACCATCCCTATCCGCACCTAAAAGGGCGAGTTCGAGCCCCACATTATCTGGGACGCTATATTTTGTCCTAAATGCCGCCATGGCAGTAGGTGTTTCACAAAGTTTCCTAAACTTGCTGGGTTTTGGAGGATTCTCGTTATGATCTGCCATGGATACAGGAGAAACAAACAGGACGGGATCTGAAAACTAGGTGCGATCGAAACCCTAACGCAAAAGAATAAAATATGGGAATGAATCCCAGAATAAGACGCAAGAAGAAGCGAGAATGAGAGTCTTACGAAGCTATTACGGCGATTCCTGAGGGTGCAAAAGGAAAATTGCAGACGACGGTGATGGAAGTTGAAGCTTTCGGCTGGATTCTTAGAGAGAGAAAGAGAGGATTTGAGTTTTGGGTGGAAAACCCAAAAAGACCCTTTTTTTGGGGGTTAAGAGAAAGGACAGAGATGAAACGTTTCCTCTCACGCCGTTACTTGAAAAGTATCGTGAAACAGGGATTGAACGGATACCGTTCTGATGCCGTTTGAAAAGGCGTCAGTAGAAATTAAATATAAGGCGTACAAAATATGCCACGTGGATTTACTATCCCGAGATGGTGTAATGATAAGGGCGCCAAAACCATCAATAGGTATAAATATTATGTCTACATGGGACACCAAGGAGTTCGGCCTAAAATATGTTTTTAAAAAGCTTCACACGTTGTCCCCCAAACAGTGACGACAAGTAAAGCTGGGGAGCAATTATAGGGAGGTATTTCTGAACAGGCACAAAGAGGGCCCAAACACGTGGTACGAGGGATCATAGTATAAAAATAATAGGGACAGTAACCATGCAAAAAGCTGTTCGGGGATATGGACCAATGACATGAGAAGTCATTGGTCCAGGAAGGTTGTACGGTGTCTTGGTCCAGTTAACATAAGAGGTTATTGGACCAAGAGACTAATAAAGGAACAGTGACATGTGAAGTCACTGGTCTAAGTAGTTTGTTCGGCAATGAGAAGGCCGAACAGGAGGAGAGCTCCCGAGAAGACAATGATCCAAGTAATTGAAGAAGGACCAGTTGCACGTAAAGTGACTAGTCTAGGCAATCTGCTCGGCAATGAGATAGCCGAACAAGGAAAGAACTCCAAACAAGTGTTAGAGTGGAAAGAACACTCTAAAAGGTTCCAGAAGTAGTGATATTCTGTTAAGGAATGAGATCTCGAGAGTGTAGGATCTAGGAAAGATACCCAATGAGAATGGAATGTTCGGCCAGTTATGGAAAAGAGTCCTAAAAGGACTCTTAAGTAATAAAACTGATAAGGGACCAAGAATCCAAGATATCCAGGGTTTCCTATACGAGATATGAATCCTAGGGCAACAGGGATGCTTGGGCGGCAAGCATCTATGATTCTATAAATACAAGGTAAACCTAGAGGCAAAAGGTGCGCAATACACGACATTCATATTGTTTTCCTATTGATAACTAGGGTTTTTCTGCTAAGTACTTGATACTAACTGAGGCATCGGAGGGCCTTTGCCACGAGAGGCAAAGGTGCACTCACCCCTTGTTTGTTTTACAGATCAGGGGTTCGACGAGAAGCTAGGCTTTCAGTCAAAGCAACGCGTAAGATTGTTACACCAATACATTGCCATTCATAGAGGGCAGTTTTTGTCCACCTACAGAGATACCAAAGTGCGAGAAATTAAGCAAACTTAAAATAACTGAAATAAGAATGAAAAACTCAGAAGAGAACTTTACAATATTCAGAACAAAGGAATTTTCCTAATGGAAACCCGTTCTTTGTCACCCCTGTTCTTTCTATTCTGCTTTCCGTCCGTCCTTTTTTTCTTGTTTTAAAAGTTGCCGAAGTCCAGTAGGGTAAAACGTTGCTTTTATAGGAATTGAAAGCATTAATCACATAGTGGCCCTTGGGCTTTGTCTAATATTGAATTAACCAACCTAAATTTCAAAGCACTTCGCACTTCGACCCAAAACTTTTGCTAACTTTCTTCTTTACCCAAAATCTTGAAAATCAAGCTCGAGCAGCCTATAAACATAACAACAAATAATAACAATCAGTTAACAAAAATAAAAGACTAATAAATATAGATTTGAGGGCCAAAATATGTATATTTTGTCACTTATCAATTGACACGATAAGGGTTAAACTGATGGAGCAAATGTGTGATAGGAGGCAATAGTCATGGAAGTGGAACGGCATAGTGTCCTGAAATGGATAAGAAGTTGGTCACAAGTTTTAACAAAGGTCGGTCGTTGACTGTGGCAAAGGCAAGTGAAGATGTTTTTGAAGTATTCTCCCTTCTGATAGTTGTAGTTGATGTTCAGAGACGGACGTGCACATGTTGTCGATGGCAGTTGAATGGTTTTCCTTGTGTGCATGCAGTGACGGCTATTCAAAAGGTCGGCCTACAAGTATCAAACTACATAGATCCTTTTTACATCGTTGAAGCTTTCCGATTGTCATATGAGAGTATGATAAATCCTATTCCCACTCTCAGAGCTCCAGAAGTGACAAAAGAGAACCGTGTAGTTCTTCCTCCTAAGACAAGAAAGCTGCGGGACAGACCTAAGGTTTAAAAAATTTGATCAAAGGGAGAGAATGTGAGGCAAATAAGGCGTAAGGGGTGTGGAAAGTTAGGAAACCACAATAAGAAGAGATGTAAAGAGCCAATTGAGTGAACTTTCTTGGGATATCGTAGAGTATTGTTTGATTTCTTTGATTTGAACTTGTTCTTGGGATATTGCATAGTATTGTTTGGATGATAGATAAGATTTTATTTGATTTCTTCGATTTGAACTTGTTCTTGGGATATTGCAGACTATTGTTTACATGATAGTAAGATTTTGCTGATTTAGTTGGTGTAATAAAGCATACTAATTTTCACAGATTTCCAATCCTGTATATTTTGTTGTCAAAATACAGAAAACATAATATGACAAATTTCATCATCTATTTGACAGATTTCATCATCTGTTTGCACATTCACATCAGTGGTATGAACACAAATGTACATATTTCAGTTTCCAAATCTGTAGCAACATAGGTATCCAGCAAATGTACCAAGATTAATGTCCTTTTTGGAAAGCATGGCAACTCAAGAAGTCAAGCCCAGAAAATGTGCAGCAAACAGGGAAAAAAATTGACAGGGTTTCCTTGCTTTATGGCCTAGCCTGAAGCCTAGCGTCTCAAACTGATAACAACAACAACAAATATCAGAAACAACAGTGTATATTGGCCCACGCTGGGCATTTGTCATCCTAAATTACCATTCACAATCGAAATTCACAAATAAACCCACACCGGGCCTTTTATCATCATAGTCAACAATCATAGCCAACAATTATAGCCAACAACCATAATCAACAATCATAGCCAAAATACAAGTTTTATGTAACTATCAAAATCCAGATTGTCACCAGTTACAAACTGTCAAACGAACCACTTACAAACTGTTAAAGCAACGACCTAGACACTGTTCTACCATCTACAAACTGTTCTGCCAACTACAAACTGTTAAACCAACCACCTATACAAACTGAGTTCGTAAACAAAAGAGGAAAAACTATTTCTAAACAAAAGAGCAACACAAACTATTCTTTTGAACCACTAACACAAATTGTGTTCCTAAACAAAAGAGGAGAATTTGTTCCTAAACCAGTTGTAAGGGGATGAAAACTATTGATGCTCAGAACAACACCAATATGCAACGGCTACTCGTGCCTTCTCACCTAAACCTTAGTTCATCTTCGGAACCCTAATCTGCAAAACAGACAAGGGGTGAGCGCACCTTTGCCTCTCGTGGCGACGGCCCTCTGATGCCTAAGTTAGTATCACGTACTCCAGAAAACCCTAATTATCCGTAGGCGAATAGTATGAATGCAGCGTAATGCGTACCTTTTGCCTATAGGTTTACCTCGTATTATAGATGCATAGGTGCTTGCTTCCCAAGCATCCTTGTTGCCCTAGGATTCCAATCTTGTATGGAAAACCCAGGATATCTTGGATTCTTGTTCCCTTATCAGTTTATTACCTTAATCCTTTTAAGACTCTTTTCCATAAAAGGCCGAACATCCCATTCCCGTTGGGTATCTTTCTCAGACCCTACATTCTCAGAATCTCACTCCTTAACGGAATACTTCTATTCTGGAACCTTCCAAAGTGTTCCTTGCACCTGAGGCTGCTTTCTTCAGAATTCTCCTCGTGTTCGGCCCTCTCGTTGCCGAACAGACTATTTGGACCAGTAACTCCACGTGTTACTGCTCCTCTCTCTATTTCTTGGTCCAATAACTTCTCATGTTCATTGGACCTTGACCCTGTACAGTCTTCCTGGACCAATGGCTTCTCATGTCACTGGCCCATGTCCGACCACCATCTTGCACAGCGACTACCCCAATCGTACTTATCTCATGGTCCCTCTCACACTTGTTCGGACTCTACCTGTACCTGTTCGGGAATACCTCCCTACAATTGCTCCCCATCTTTACTTGTTATTTCTGCCTAAATAGCGAGCAAAGCTTCCTAGAACCGAGCAAATTCATTCCACAAAAATTGGTGCAAGTTCCATCATTAATCCAGTTCAAACGCCTCGTCGTTTGGGCTGAACAGGCTTTTCCTGCCCTTAGCTTTATACATGGCGAAGTTCGTACCACCCATATTAAATGTGAATAGACATCCTTCGGGGGACGGAATGCCCAAAATGGCGTCTGGGGTGACGTTCCACATACGCCACCCCACTTATTAGAGCATATTTGGGTTTCCATCCCATTTTCAAAACCCCATTCTCTCTCTAGACACCCTCTGCAGAAAGAAAGTTCGTGCATACCTGCCATTGGAGCTCTGTTCATCATCTCGAGGCCCCTTCTTTTCTGCTTTAGGGATTCCATCCACTGATTCGTAAGTCATCATTCCTCTCTTTGCTCCATTTCCTTCATTGATTTAGGGTTTCTACAGTCGTTTTAGGTTTTCTTCATTCCCTTTTTCATTTGAAAAACCCAAACTTTCTGTCATGGGGAGGTTTCGTAGGCATTGTAACACTCCTTAGGCCATGGCCAATTTCAGATCTCGTTACAAGATTCCTGATAATGTGGCCACTGCTCTGGCCCCTGAGGATGCTATCCGTGAAAGTTTTGACTTCGACACCCTTCATATTCCTGTTGTTGCCGTTGTCGAGGGCGGAGTTAGGTTTCCTTTGGCTCCCCTGCTTCGTAGGTTCTGGCCTACTATAGGCTTTCCCAAATGCAAGTTTCAGCCAATTTTTTCTGCGTGGTTATGGGTATAAATGCCTTAAATCAAATGTTAGGCACGTCTTTAGGTTTACACAACATCCACCATTTATACAGCATCTCCAGAACCGGGGACGCCCTCACATATTACTTAAAGAGTAAGGATTCTAGAAAGAAACTCATCCTTGAACTCCCTGATTCCGCTCGAGGGGATGACGATGATTTTCTGATTGTTACGGGCAACTTCGAACCTAGAGATGAGGACGGCCAAGTGATTGGTTTTCATGCTCCTCACATATTCGGGAGCCCACGTTAGTGCTTTCCTCCTGATCCATGTGTTTTTCTTTCAGTCAAAGCCTTTTCATGCTTTTACTTAATGTTGTGTATTGCATATGTTACAGCTACGAACATCAATCAGGGTCACAACATCATAACCCCACAGGTCCATATAGCAGATATCAGGCGTGCGCTTGCTTTCAATGGTGAAGGAACATACCTCTCGGGCCGAGCAAGAGCAGCACAGGTGCTCATTAGCTATAGAGCTTCGTATGGTGGTTTTATTGATCGACGTACCCGTGCAGCCGACAATCTTGTATTAGCTGGTCCATCTAGTTCGATCCTCGAACAAGAAGAAAGGCATTCTCAAACACCACCAATCCCCAATGAGCCAATTCCTCTTGCCGAGGAAGCTTCTAGTTCTACATCTAGCGGCTACACCCCTTCTCCTCCACCTCCAGAGATGAACCGACCAATCGACCTGGGGAGCCTTCTCACTATTCCCGGTGCCAGTCGGGGTCGTAGTGTTGCTTGGAGCCAAAGTGGTTCTCAAGCTCACGGTCGTCGTGCCCATATCCAGACTGACGCTCTTCAAAGGTTCTCCCCAGAAGAAATTGAAGCTAGCCACCTGGACAAACGTCAACGGGTGGAATCATCACAGGAAAGGCCTCTTCAATCCTCATCATCTCCAGCTCCTATATGAGCTCCTCCATTTGCCCATGGAAATCGGCCTGTCTCTGCTCGAGACAGTGTAGAATCTGAGGGGACAGCCCTTGCTCTGTCCCAGGCCTTTCTTCTGCCAGGAGACATGCAAAAAGAAGTGGCATGCTCTCCTAATAACCTCCTCAGCTCATTCATGTCGCATAGTGCCAAGGTAAACTTCCTCGTTTTTACTTAAATCATATCCCTTTGTGTTTGTGTTGACTGTTTGGGTTTCCAGGCAATGCAGAAGATGGTGGCAATGGCCCAGAAGCTCGGCCAGTCCGAACCCCAACGTGCCAAGCTTGCAAGTGACAACACCAAACTCTAGCACACCATTATTAGGCTTGAAAGGGAGAGGAACCAAGCCCGGAGGATGGCGGACGAGTTGAAAAGCAAGCTTAAAGGGGCTGAGGACAGCTTGAACCAATCCCTTACGAAACTGGAGGCAAGCAAAAACGAAGCCAAAGCTACATTCAAGCTGGGGTATAATGAAGGGATTAAAGTAGCTACTGAGAGCTATAAGAATAAAATGCCTGGGATCCAAGATCAGATATGGGTTGCCTCATGGACAACGTGTCTTACAAAAGTTGGGGTACCTGAATCCTCTCCTCTCTGGACCAACATCGACCTACCAAGCTCTGCTGCTGTGCCTGAGGAAGACATTGCTGAGGAAGAGGACAGTCTTGACAGGGAGTTAGATGCTCGTGCTTCTTAACAGCCTGCTGCTGATGCTGGACAAAGTGATAACGTGACCAACCGTGGCCAGAAGGAAGCCAGTGGTGGCCCTAATGATGACAGCACGGTTGTGGAAGACACACCTGCGTAGGCCTCTGTACAAGATCTTACCGTGGGAGTGTAAGTATGATTTCTGCCTTTTGACAAACAATTTCAATTTCCTGAAAGCAAGCTGCTGGCCCTACGTGGCCGTAAATCTAGCCCTTCATGGCACAAATACAATTTGTCTAACACAGGCATTTAGTCCTTTGTGGTATTTGTTTTTGTAGCCTTGTATGGCCTAGATATTGGTTTGCTCGGCCCTTCGTGGCCTTTTTATTTGCAATCATGCAGGTTTAAGTTATACCATCGAAGTATTTCGTATTTTGTCTGTCTAGTATGTTTGTATCTAAATATCTCGTACTTTACGTATGCCACTGCATTTCTTTTTCGTGCATACATCTCAAGTTTATTCATGCTTGGGTCAATCCCTAAGTTTACTCGTACTAAGCGGTTTGTGCATGTATTCGTATGCACTTCCAAGTTTGTTCATGTGCTCAAATATTCGTACCTAAAAGCTTTGCATTTATTCGTATGCAACCCAAATTTGTCATATTTGGACAAATGCCTAAGTTTACTCATACTCAGATATTTGCTGCTCTCATGCCTAAGTTTCACATACTTAGACAACCAATGCATGTTTACGTATGCAACCCATGTGTTTTCGTACTAGGTAAATTTTGTAACCTATAAATTCGTACGGACCCCCGCACTCTCTGCTCCCCAATATGAAGGGAGGTTGAAGAGGGAGTGCCTGAATTCATATTTAAGTACCCAAAAATAAAGATTTTGGAAAAACAAAATGTCCTATCAAAAGAATTTTTCTCATAATTTATAATTTGAATTTTATTCATAATTCAAGAACTTAAGGGGGTGTTACTCGTACCCCTTGCAACTTAATAAAGACAAAACACGAGAATTTTACTCGTATTCTCACACAATCACGATGTGTTATCCTAAAACAGAATAAAAATTGAACTAAAGTCTTTTAAACAAAGAATTTCCTCAAATTATGGACATTCCAAGGCCTTGGTACCGGGTTCCCGTCCAGGTCTGCCAATCTGTAGGCCCCAATGCCCACAATTTCAGTAACTCGATATGGTCCTTCCCAATTGGCTCCCAACTTGCCCTCGTTGGCTATCTTGGTGTTGCCAAGCACCTTTCGAAGCACAAGGTCTCCAACACCAAACTCTCGTGGGTGGACATTCTTGTTGTAGCTTTTCATCAGCTGCTCCTGATATGAGGCTAAGTGTACCAGAGCACTCTCTCTCCGTTCCTCGGCGAGATCCAACTCCATCTTTAGGGCTGTGTCATTGCCTCCACTTTCAACCAAAGTGGTCCTGTTGGTTGGCAAACCCATCTCCAATGGAATCACAGCTTCTGTTCCATATGCTAATGAATAGAGGGTCTTTCCCGTAGACTTCCTAGGCGTTGTTCGGTGCGCCCACAAAACCAGTGGCAATTCATCGGGCCATTTCCCCTTTGCTTTGTCCAACATCTTCTTGATCCCGTCAAATATGGTTTTGTTGGATGCTTCCGCCTGTCCGTTACTCTGAGGGTAGGCTGGGGTAATTCCTTATCCCATACTGGGCACAAAAAGCCTTGAACTTTTTATGGAACTGGGACCCATTATTCGTAATCAGCGAATAAGGGATCCTAAATCGTGTAATGATACTCTTCCATATGAACCTTTCTACCATAGGTTCAATGATTTTAGCCAATGGTTCTGCCTCAATCCATTTTGTAAAGTAATCTGTCGCCACCAACAGGAATTTTCTATTTCTAGTTGCCTTGTGAAGCGGACCCACGATGTCCATTCTCCATTGTACGAATGGCCAAGGACTTGACATGGTACCAGGTCTTCAGCTGGTGTTTAGATCATTGGTGAAAATTTCTGACATTTCTCACAAATTTTCATGTATACCTTTGCATCTTCTTGCATGTACGGCCACTAATAACCCTGGGTGATTGCTCAATGGGCAATGGACCTGCCTCCAGCGTGGCTTCCACATGTTCCCTCGTGGATCTCATGAAGAAACTTCTGCACCATCTCAGGGTGTACATAAAGTAAATACGGCCCTGTGAAGGATTTCCTAGATAACTTCCCTTCAGGTGATAGCCAAAATCGTGCAGACTTTGTTTTATCTTGTGAGCCTCCTTTCTGTCAGTGGGGAGTGTCCCATCTCGTAAGAACTCCATAACTGGATCCATCCAACTTGGTCCTTGGTTCACGTCTAAGACCAATTCCACACTTCTTCCAATGCTTGGCTCAGCAAGATAATCCACTGCCACTTTTCTCTTGAACTCGGTTGGCACAGCTCCGGCCAACCAAGCCAATGAATCAGCGTGGGCATTTTGCCAAGAACTTATTTGTTCAATGTACACTTTCTCAAAAGTGTCAAGCAGATCCTTAGTGGCTTCCACGTAGGCCGCCATTTTCTCATTCCGGGCCTCATAATCTCTAGACAACTGGTTCACCACAAGCTGTGAGTCACAGTACACTCGTATTCTTTTTACCTTCAAGGTTTTTGCACTTCTCAAGCCAGCCAGGAGTGCCTCGTACTCTGCCACATTGTTCAATGCGCTGAAACCCAGTCGAACGGATAATTCTAACATTACTCCATTAGGAGGAAATAGCACAACCCCAACCTCTAATCCGGAATTACATGCGGAACCATCAACGAATAGTTTCCATTCTATGGGATTTTGTTCGGCATATGCCTTACCCTTCCTGGTGGATGGTCCGACTGGCTGCTCCTTTCTCGTAGGAGACAGTGGAGCCACTGCAGGAGAAAATTCTGCTACAAAATCTGCCAGTATCTGCCCCTTTATTGCAGTGCGCGGCTGATAATCAATGTCGTACTGACTTAATTCTACCAACCAAGTTGAAATACGCCCCGAGAAGTCTGCCTTTCGTAGCAAAGATTTCAATGGAAACTCTGTGTAAACCATAATTTTATGACTTTGGAATTAGTGGGGCAGTTTTCTTGCTACTGTCCTCAGTGCCAGGACTAATTTTTCAAGGGGCAGATATCTCGTTTCTACATCTAGTAATGTTTTGCTCACATAATATATCGAGATTTGCTCGGACCCCTTATTCCTTAATAATACTGCACTTACAGCATGCTCAGAAACTGCTAAATACAAAATCAAAGACTCACCCGGATCGGGAGTGGACAGGAGTGGGGCTTCTGCCAAGTACTTATTTAGGTCTTGGAATGCCCGTTCGCATTTTGGCTCCCATTCGTATCCTTCTCTCTTTTTCAGCAATTGAAAGAAGGGCCTGCACTTGTCACTGGATCGATTGATAAATTTGTTAAGGGCCGCGGCCATTCCAGTCAGTCTTTGGACCTCCTTCATGGTCTTTGGACTTTGGAGCTTTTGCAAAGCTGCTTTTTGATCAAGATTTGCCTCTATCCCTCTAATGGTCACAAGATGACCCAAGAATTTCCCTGAGCTTACTCCAAACGCACACTTTGAGGCATTTAGCTTTAGCTTGTATTCCCTCAGTATCTCAAAGGCTTCCTTCAAATCAGCTATGTGGTCTCGCTTTTCCTTGCTTCTTGCTTTTGACCACCATGTCGTCTATGTACACCTCCATAGTCTTGCCGAGCAACTTCTTTAGCATAATCGTTGCCAACCTCTGATATGTTGCTCCGGCATTCCTTAAACCAAAAGGCATGACTATAACAGTACAGCCCCCTTGGTGTGATAAAGGAAGTCTTCTCTTGATCGGGCCCGTACATGGAGATCTAGTGATATCCCTGATAAGCGTCAAGGAAGCTCATCCGCCCATACCCAGCTATTGCATCCACCAATTGATCTATCCTGGGGATGGAGAAACTGTCCTTTGGGCACGCCTTGTTTAAATCCGTAAAGTCTACACAAACTCGTCACTTTCCATTTTTCTTTTTTACCACCACAGTGTTAGATAACCATTCAGGGTAATAGACTTCTCGTATAGCTTTTGCTTCTAGCAAACGGTCAACCTCCTCGATGACAGCATCTACGTGCTGTATGGCTGATCGTCTTTTCTTTTGCATCACAGGCTTATGTCGTGGATCTACATTTAGGTGGTGACAAATTACATTCGCATCCACCCCAGGCATTTCTTCGGGTACCCAAGCAAACACATCAACATGCTCCTTGAGGAACCCTATCAACTCTTCCTCCTCTTTTTTGCTCAGATTTTCCCCAATTAGGAAATATCTTTCTGGATCAATCTTATTGATCTGAATTTTCTTTACCCCCCTCCACAACTTTCTCGGCTGGGTTTCCTCCGACGTCGTCGATGGTCGGCTGTTTCTGGAACCTCGACGGCTTGGACCATCTTAGCTTTTGGTGCTTTTTTGATTATGGAAATCAAGCACTGCTGGGCGACCCTTTGGTTTCCTCTAATCCTCTCAATGCCATTAGATCCAAGAAACCTTACCATCTAATGGTAAGTGGAGGAAATTGCCCTCATCTTATGCAACCACGTTTTTCCTATAATCGTGTTATAAGAAGATGGTACATCCACCACTAGGAAATCGGTTTGTAGTACCACTGTCCCTACCCGAACAGGCAGCGTTACTTTGCCCAGTGGCCAGACTGCTCCTACACCGAACCTGACCAAGGGAGTCATTGACTACTCTAAGTCTAACTACGTCAGTCCTAACTTTTTGAAAGCATCGTAGTACAGCACCTTCGTGCAGCTTCCTGAATCCACCAGGATTTTTTCCATGTCATATTCCCCAATTCGTAGGGTTATGACTAAAGCATCATTATGGGGCACCTGGACTCCTTCCAGGTCCTCAGCTGTGAAAACTATGCCTTCGTTGCAGATCTCTTTGTCACGTCCTCTTTTCTTCCCTAACTGCATTACATGTTGGTCATGCCTTAATCGCCTTTGGAGTAATCTCACCTCATTCTTCGTATAAGTTTCAGTTAATCCATGTATCATATGGATTATACCCCTTGGATTTTGTTCGTTATCCAACTCCATTGCTTTGTCCTTATCTATAGGATCTTTCTGTATAAACTCTTTGAGGTAACCCCGGGAAACCAAATCGTCAAGGTGCTTCTTGAACATCTCACAGTCTTCGGTCATGTGACCCCAATGCTTATGGTAACTGCAGTGCTGATTCATAGCCTGCTTTGCTTCCTTGTTTCCTCCCAGGGTCGGGGGCCATTTAAAGTAAGGCTGATTTTTTATTCGATAAAGAATCCTGTAAATGGGTTCCTTTCAAACCGTATTTATCGAAAAGAAAGATTTGGGATCAGGAGCTTGTTTATCCTTGTATGGCTCTTTCTTAGCTTGCCCATAGTCTTTCCTTTCTCGATAAGTTTTGAGCTCTAGCTTATCTGCTTTCTTCTCAGGCCCCTTGATCTGCTCGACAACCATTGTGCCGTTTTCCCGGAGTATGTCATCCTCGTTCCTGGCATGCTGCTCTATTCATTCCATTAACTTTGCTAGCGTTCCTACTGGACTCATGTTCAAGTATTTACGCAGCTCTCCCCGAACAGGTAACCCGGTTTTGAACGTAGCTATCGCGTATTCCTCGCTGCAACCTTCAATCTCGTTGAAAGTTTCCCACTACTTCTTTGCATAGTTCCTGATTGGTTCATCTTCTCCTTGCTTCATAAAGGATAGGCTTTCAAAAGTTTTTGGAGCTCTTCTGCTCATTAAGAACCGAGCAGTGAATTCTTTGGCCAACTGCTGCCATGTTCGGATGGAGCGTGGGCCCAACTTATGGAACCAGGTCAAAGCCACTGTTTCCAAACTTGATGGAAACATCTTGCACATGATTGCATCGTCTCCTTCATGCATAAACATCACCTACTGGTAATGTTGTATGTGTGCCACGGGATCAACATCTGTCTCGTAGAGGATGAACGTTCCATGCTTTACCCTGCTCGGCAACCTAGCCTCCTGTAACTTTTTTGCAAAAGGGGAGGATGCAATATTCCTGAGTGCTTTCCGTGCTGCTTCTCATGCAGTCATGGTTCCATCTTCTAATCCCTTCTCCTTGTTGGGTCCAGTCCTTTCCCAATCGGAATCAGGTCTCTCGTACCTATCCCTATGATGTTTTCTAGTCCCCTCATCCTCAGGAGTAGAACTTCGGCCCCCGTTCCTCATGTTCCTCTCTTTTCGTGGAGAAGCTTTGTGTCGCCTTGGGATGGGACTTCTACTTCTGCTCCTTCTTCCTTGCAAAAGAGCCTTTCTGTACTTCACCATAGTATACCTATCTCCCCTGGAATTTCTTGGTGAGAGTCTGGAGTCCTCCGAGTGTTCTCGGATCCACTCTAACTCCCGGATCTCGTGCTCTCATTTTTTGATCAAACAAGCATACTCCTCGATTTCTTGCCTCTTTTTATCAAGGACATCCTCGCTATAGTGCACACTTTTTGAGTGTGCAACCGATTCATCCCTTTGGTGGGATTTACTCCTCCTCGTGGATCTTGAGGCTGTCCTTTCCTCTCTGCTCTTAAAGTTGTCATGGACAGTAAGGGGGCGGCCCTTACTTGTGGTCCTCCTGTGTCCGCCTTCAAGCTTTTTAGGAGCCCCGGGTGGAGATCCATCTCCGCCTCCATCCAACAGATTCTTTGGATCATGTGATGTTGCTGGATCTATTTCCACCATGGTCGTATTTCAAAGGGAATTCTTTCGTTTCCCACAGACGGCGCCAATTGTAAGGGGATGAAAACTATTGAGCTCAGAACAACACCAATATGCAACGGCTACTCGTGCCTTCTCACCCAAACCCTAGTTCGTCTTCGGAACCCTAATCTGCAAAACATACAAGGGGTGAGCGCACCTTTGCCTCTTGTGGCAACGGCCCTCTAATGCCTAAGTTAGTATCACATACTCCAGAAAACCCTAATTATCAGTAGGCGAATAATATGAATGCAGCGTATTGCGTACCTTTTGCCTTTAGGTTTACCTCGTATTTATAGATGCATAGGTGATTGCTTCCAAAGCATCCTTGTTGCCCTAGGATTCCAATCTCATATGGGAAACCCGGGATATCTTGGATTCTCGTTCCCTTTTCAGTTTATTACCTTAATCCTTTTAGGACTCTTTTTCATAAAAGGCCGAACATCCTATTCCCGTTGGGTATCTTTCTCAGACCCTACATTCTCAGAATCTCACTCCTTAACGGAATACTTCTGTTCTGGAACCTTCCAAAGTGTTCCTTGCACTGAGGCTGCTTTCCTCAAAATTCTCCTCGTGTTCGGCCCTCTCGTTGCCCAATAGACTATTTGGACCAGTAACTCCGCGTGTTACTGCTCCTCTCTCTATTTCTTGGTCCAATAACTTCTAATGTTCATTGGACCTTGACCCTATACAGTCTTCCTGGACCAATGGCTTCTCATGTCACTGGCCCATGTCCGACCACCGTCTTGCACAGCGACTACCCCAATCGTACTTATCTCATGGTCCCTCTCATCACGTGTTCGGGCCCTACCTGTACCTGTTCGGGAATACCTCCCTACACGAGTGCTGAATCCAGATTTGTCTACTTGACAAAGTCAAATCCTAAGCTAGTTGTGTGTCTTACCACTTTTCTTTCGTCCATGATCTTGGCTTATCATGTAAAATCTTGTGGACCAAATAAACTCCAAAAGCTGAAACATTTTCTTTTTCAAGCTTTTGTGGTATTTTTTCAAGCTCTAAGATCTTTTTGATGATGTAACAAACAAGGGAAAATGACGGCCAATGACGTGTTTGATAATTAATACCCACCAAGGACATTTTCAGTATTAACAAATATTATCAGCATGTCCTTGGCGAGTATTAATTATCAAAACACGTCATGGGCCGTAATTTTTCCAACAAACAATGGGTCCACAATCAACCCTGCATATATTCAAGAGATAGAGTTTAGTAGATTGCAATAGATGTCGTCATATGCTTTAATATGGAAAGTTTGATTGAAGCTTACGAAGCATCATTCTGTTGTGGTGCTTCTTGCACTATTCTTAGTTGAGCACCATCTTTAAAAATTGACCCTATGGGAGTTAGCAAGTTGAATTGTGGCTGATTACTCCTTCTTGCTTCCAATTCCTTCATGAAGTTCTCAACAATAGTTTTCTATGTTTTCTAAGTAAATTTTTTATGTTAGTTGCAGTCATTGATTATAAGCATTTAAATAAGCAAATAAGAGAGAGGTGAAGGTTTTTTTACCACCATTACAGCATCTTTAAGGTAAGGGTCACCTGATTTCAACTTCTTTCTTGGTTTCAATGAATTGAAATGCTTCCATTCCTCCTCTTGCATATCATAAACAAGCACAATCCAATGATATGGACTGTTTTTGTTCGTCTTATTTCCTGAAGAGTTCATCGGGAAAACAAAGTACCGAAAGTAATCTAAGCCCTTATCATGTAATTCGTCATAGAGTTGTTCAAGTTTACTATCAATGAGGTACTTTTTAGGGGACTGATTTGCCATTTTGATAAGTGTCTGTAGGAATAAAGTATCTTAGTCAGAAAAACACAAACATATGTGAAAATCTGCATTTCTGGTATAGCACAAACATGAACAAATAGTGACATCAAAACAGTGTGAGATACATAGGACTGAATAAAACTGAATAGATTATATACCATGAGAACATAACAGTGTTTTGTTGTGGGGAAAGGGCAATGTACTCACCCAGCAGCTGGATGTGAAGAACGCACTATTTCCATGCGTTAGTTGTTTAACTTCCTGCTCCCTTTTCAGCATTGATGTGTACCCGTTTATTACTTCGTTCCCCATGTCTAGGTCATCCAAAAGCTTTATTATTGACTTGAAAGTTATGGTATAACATGTTTCGTTGTCCGTCCAAACTTCTTCACTGTGATGTCAAAAGGAAAGAATTATACAAAGAGAATGGAATTGGAAATTAATGAAATAAGTGTAGCTTTACTTACTTCGCATGCCCCTGGTTTAGGTCATAGAATAGATTCAGCAAAGCTTTGTCTTCTTCTGCCAGCCATTTACTCAATTTTGTTTTTTCAACTTTCCATTTTTGTATCACATTATCCATCTCCTCTTATTTATTCTTCTTTACCTTCTTCAGGTCTTTATAGACGAAACCTTCCACCCGCTTCTCTATTTTTGTCTGATTTTTCACATTCTGTACAAAAGATGAAGGGTCCACTTGTTTCCTCTTTTTCTGGGTTGGTTTTGGACTGTTTTTCTTGGTTGGTTTTGGACTGTTTTCAGCTAGTACACTCGTGAAAGCTTCAATAGTTGTCCTTTCCACTTCTTCATCCGGCACCATTTGATGCTCAGGACCACATTCTTCTTATTCTTCTTCTTTCTCCTCTTCATCTTTACCCTCTGCATCTTTCTTCCACACTTTCACTTGTCTATTTTCCAAAAAAAGCAATAAGATTAGGTTATCTGTGTGGTTCCTATGGAAAGATAAAGGAAAAAAAACAGAAGCATATAACCTAATGTGTTTTAGATTACCTTGAATTGTTGGGTAATACAAAGTCTCTATGTCGTCGTCAATGGTTACCTCTGCTCTTTCTAGCTTTTCAGCTATAATGTCGTTCTCTACGAGCACATTGCAGATCTCAACTTCCTTATGCTCAACCTCTTTCACAAAAAAAATCCCTCTCAACATGAGCAGTCTCCACTTCAAAATTGAGTTCAGCAACTATTTCCTCATATGTCTTGTCTTGAAGTTCCGAAATTCTTTTCTGAAGCTGGGCAACTGTAGCATCTTTTTGCTCATTCTCCTCAGTCAACCTTTTGATTTGCTCATTTTCCTTGATCAACCTTTTGATTTTTTCTCGGAGGATTTCATTTTCTTTTTGAAGCTCTATATTTGCATCATCATGGTCCGGGTCATCACCATCTTTATCCTGCTCATCTTCTGGCTTCACATGTTCATCTTCCAGCACCTCAACAAATCCGAGCAACTTGTAGACACCCCATTCTGGACTGTCCAGATAACGTTATTTGCCGATCATTTATTTCCCCAATGATGATTATAGTCCAAAACAGTCTGGGGATAATCTTGTGTTTGAGCTTTGAGCGTCCTTAACCTCTCTCAAACCCCTTTCAAACCAGAGCCAAACAGCCCCAGCAAAACCCAACTGGCATACGCCAGTGTATTGGAGGCGTACGCCAGTTATCTACCACGTGTCAGTCATCGACCGTTGACTCAGCTATTACTGGTGCACGCCGGTCCATATGTGGCGCACGCCAGTCAAACCCAGTCAAATCAACTTTATTCAGCCACATGGACGAGACTTTTGTGCCACCCTGACGTCGGCCACAGTGGCCCCTGATGATTATATCGGCCAGGCCCGCTCCCCCTCTCTCCTACACGCCCCATCAACTAGTCCCATGCATTTAATGCATGGGAAGGCTCTCTTCTTGACCCAAGCCAGCCAAACAGGCCTTAGCACCAGACTGATCTCAGTCTCTCTCCCCTATAAATACCCCCCCTTGCATTCATTTGCAAGGGGTTAGCCTCATTAAGAAGCAAAAAGCTCTCTTCTCCTCTCTTCTTGCTCTCTATTTCTCTCCTTCCATTGAAAGAGAAAGGAAAGCAACCTACCTCCATACATCCTGCTGACATACAGCCACCTTCCAAGCCTTCATCTTCATCCCTTAAGCTTAATACCCCCTTCAAACCTCAATACAAAAGGTATACCACCTTTATGTTCTTTTCTGTTTTCGACTCCTGAGGGGAACCAGCAAGGCCCAGGCTCGTAAACAATACTAGTCCTGGCCTTGGACTGGTAAAATACAACAATCGCCTGAGGTGACACATGGCGCACGCCAGTGACCATATGCCGTATGCCAGTCAGGGCAGAGCGAGCACTACTGGCGTGGGGATCATGGATCACCATTTCTGTCATTTTATCTTTCTGTCAATCACCTTTGCATGCTAAATAACCAGTTTACTGTTTTCTGTATATTTAGAACTGTTTAGATGTGGTGGTTACTGCTTACTCTTTGTCTGTTCAAAAGGCCTCTGGGATTCTTCTGGTCGTGTTCCAGAACCCAGATGATGCACAGCCAAGCATTGGATTAGGGTCAAACTGGCGCAAAACGGTTGTCTACAACTGGCGTACGGCAGTTTTCCCAGGATCCAGTGGCTGGCCCTTGCATTTTAGCTTAAACTTGGCCTTTTTATGTCCCCACTCTGTTTAGGGGGTTTCTTGTCTATTTTTATGGCTTCCGGTTACCTCATCTGTCTGTAACTATGAATATTTTGCTCTACTAACTGTGTGGTTTGTCCTGGGTGTGCGCTGGTCCTTTTCCAGAGCCCAGAGGATTGCAAACAAAGACTGTGAAACCTGGAGAGTGAAGTACGCCAGTTAGGTTGTGGCGTGCGCAGGTCGTCTCTGCATGCACTGGTTCGGCCAGTGCATGCTGGTGCGGACCCTGCTCATGCTCCTTCAGGGCAGCGAACTTCAAATTCAATCGGGTCGTCCAGTGCTTGTTCTCAATCTATGTTTATCATTGCAAGCAAGTCATTTATGAAGCATTTTGTCACTTAACTGCAACTTGTCACAATTTTAATCCCCATTAGTTGCTCCCCCGCCCTAACTGGCTAAAAGATGACCAAATGAGAGAAAAATGCAAACGTTTTTACAAAATTCCCGAGTAGAGACCAATCTCCGGATTGGGCGAGAGGGGGTGCCATAAAACCCTTCCCTTCTCGTAACCTGGCTCCCGAACCTCAGATATCGAAGGTGACGACGGACCAGTCTACAAGCCTTTTCCAAAATCAAACAAACGTGGCAAACGTTTTCGAGTTCGGTTCCTTGGGTGCTTTCACCGCTAAAACCCGAGTGGCGACTCTGAATCGAGGCGTTTCGCCGCGCTTTTCCAAACAAAAAGGGCCGCACCCAATTTCACAAGCAAAATTTTCGGGTAGCGTGCCCACACAACTCTTTTTCCAATTCCATTGCCTCCAACTCTGAGTCGTTCATGATTAACAGATCAAGAACATCCAACGGGTTATCTGCCAAACCAACACTAAGGTCAGTAAGCTTTCACTTGACGAACAGCGGGAAGATTATTGGATCTCCTTGGCTTACCAATTTCACGTGCTCACACAACCAATACTGTATTTCATGAAAAATATAAAATAGTTTAAATACAAAATAAGCAGAATACCAATGATATCCACATCTTTTAGTATACATGTAGGCAGATTATGAAATATAACAACATCTTATAACCACATCTTCCCGTATATATATAGGCAGTTTATCACAAACAAAAAGTTGATATCATAAGTGGGTAGAATTTTACCAGGAGCCCTGTTATGCAGCCCCCGGTTGATGCCGGTGTTTCAATATTGTCATTCAGTTGCCTTATGAGCTCGTCCGTAAAGAATGTTGCCCAGTCATAGGAGCTGATCTTATCTAAGTCTTCAATGAACTCGATTAAATTCCAGCTCACCCTTGACGCTGTGCTTGGGAGAAGCACCGTCGAGATAAGATACAGTGTTAGCACACATGCTACGTCATTTACACTTTCTTCATCCTTTTCCTTCACAGCTATTTAGAAGTATTCTTTAAGACTTGAATTCGTCATTATCCTACCTCCCCGAACACAGACGTCAGTATCAAAACTTGTTTCTGGCATCCTCGGTTTTGTTGTTGGTTTAATTCGGTTGGGCCCATACGGGATGCCAGATACAAGTGCAATGTAGAGATCCGTATTTTCGGAAAACTTGTTTAAAAGTTTATTATTGAAAGAAATGAAGAAAAATGTAAGAATTGTTGAGTTTATTTGATTTGGGGTCAACATAATAAGATTGTTAGTGGAGGGATGTAAGTGCAATTTGAAATTTGTGTTAGTATATATATGTATGGGTGTGGGTGTGGGTGTGGGTGTGGGTGTAGAGGAGTAAAATACTCCTCACACTTTCTCTCTATCTCCTGATCTCTCTCTCTCACACTTTCTCTCAATCTCCTGATCTCTCTCTCTTTCTCTCAATTTCTCTCTCTCGGAGTCTCTCTCTCTCACACCAAAAACTCACCAATCAACCTTGAAGTCTTCAAGTCTCGACCTCCAATCGATCATCTTCGAGTGGTACGAGCCTTGGGTCGCGTGGGTTGAGCTCGGAGGGGGTGAATTCCGCTTGGTTTTACTTTTGAAGTCCTAGGGCTCGGGTGATCTTTTGATTTTGGATTCGACACTCGAGGTAGGGAATTCTATCTCTCTTTATATGTCATTTGAGTGTTCTTGTACCATCTTTGAGCTTGTATTGATTGTTATTGAGATCGGATTGAAATCTGAAAATTTTTGTCAAAATCACCAGAAAACGTATTTCCCCTACCGATAGGAACTTTTCTTCTACCGGTAGGATAAGTAAGAAATTTTTCCTCAACCAGCTCAAACGTACTGCAGCAGCTCAAAAGCAGCTCATCCATCTACCAGTAGGACAGGTACAAAGTTATTTCGTGAAAATCGTTGGCCTTTCTGTTTCCAGTTTCTTTCGTGAAAATTGTTGGCCTTCCTGTGTCTTGTTTCTACCGGTAGGAGTGCAGAATTCTCCTCTTCACCTACCGGTAGGACAGGTACAAAGTCACTTCATGAAAATCGTGGGCCTTCCTGTTTCTAGTTTCTACCGGTAGGAACCTTCACCTACTGGTGTAGGACAGGTACAAAGTTGTTTCATGAAAATCGTTGGCCTTTCTTTTTCCAGTTTCTACCGGTAGGAACCTTCACCTACCGGTAGGAGTGAAGAATTCTCCTCTTCTACCTACTGGTAGGAGTGCAGAGTTCTCCTCTTCTACCGGTAGAACTCATTCACCTACCGGTAGGTAATTGAGCTGCTATAGTGTCTATGAGCAGCTTATCCTATATTCTTCCAAATCACTTTTTGAAGCTTCTCGTTGACTTTAATGGGTTTGTTTATGCATTCTTTTAAGTATTTTGGAGAGTGTTACTCATTTCCCACTAGAGTGGTATTCAATGGACTTAAATGAACTCGTTGAGTTAAGAAATGTGAAATGTAAGTTACTGCACATTTAAACACGAACGATACACATGAGCATGTCTAGTGATCCAATGAGTAAAATTGCAATTCGTGTTCTCTCGACTCGTAGAATCCTTTAGACTCCTTTAGCGTATGACTTACGGACTCCAAGTATAGAAATTAGAAGACCAGGCATCGCAGAGTCTTGTTAAGAGTCAACATGTGGTATGTGAAGGTACGGGGGTGTACTTAGAGGTACACCAATGACGTGTGTATTTGATTATATGTGATATGGTAGATTATTGGTCTTGTAATACCATGTGATCGATTAGATGGCTTTTGGATTCGATTGAACGACTTGATGT
Organism: Rhododendron vialii; assembly: GCF_030253575.1. Lineage (NCBI taxonomy): Eukaryota > Viridiplantae > Streptophyta > Magnoliopsida > Ericales > Ericaceae > Rhododendron > Rhododendron vialii. The sequence goes on along the minus strand of NC_080563.1, from coordinate 19,115,402 downwards.
TTGTGAATGGTAAATGGAATGACAATGGATGACAAATGCAAACAAAGAGAACTTTCAGGGCTCTTGAATGAGTAAATGTCTGGCAGGAGCTAAATGCTCATATCTTATACTTTCAGGGCTCTTGAAATGCTTGGCAAGAGCCAAATGCTCATATGATATACTTTCAGGGCTCTTGAATGAGTAAATGCCTGACAGGAGCTAAATGCTCATATTATATACTTTCAGGGCTCTTAAGTGAGTAAATGCCTGGCAGGAGCAAATTGCTCATATCATTTCTCTTCGGGGCTCGTTATCGAGTAAGTGCCTGGCAGGAGCTTCGGGTCTGACTCTTGACAACACGTAATTGGTTTATGAAGTAAATGAAAGGGTTTTGGTTTGATTAAAGGATTTTGATGGGGAAACTCCGGTATTCCACTCGAATCAACGGAGCTCGGCCTATAATGGTCTTGAGTTTTCTCTAAATTGTTTTGGAAATCAAAAGGAAAGTTTTATTAAATTAGGCTCTATGATGAATGGTATGGAATGAGGAAGTTGTTTGTGGTATTCATCCGAAAAGTTATTAAATGGTTGAATAGTTGTTGTAGTTTGTTGGATTGATATGAGTTTAAATGCTGGTTTTAGTTAACATGTGAAAGGTTAAGGTTGTCTCTAAGATGTCCGAAACCCCGAAATCTAAGTTAGTTGGTTCATTTTGGTAACCCCTTTGTATTTCATGTTCGCTTGTTGAGTCTCATCGCGTTTGGTGCATACTTCATTGCATGATAAAGGGTTCGACGATGATCGAAGGAGAAATGGAAAAAAAGGTGGTATCGCACGAGAAGGTGGATTGGCAATAGTCGGATACATGGTCTTTATAGTTATGCTTATCTCTGTTGTCATTGGGTTTCTATCGTTTATTCTTCTGTATTGCTCATTTGCATATAGAGTTTGCGTAGATTTTTCTACTGGGCTAGTGTAGCTCAAGCCTTATATCATTTTCAGGTGCTTGCATGACTGGAGTGCTTGGATTGTGGACACACCTTTTTGAAAGCTAACCAAAGGAGTTACTCATTCGTCTTTGTAAATTTCTTTTGAGAGATGTATTTTGTAATTTAAGTTATAATTCTTTTGACTACAAAATATTTGTAACTCTTAACTGTCATAACAGTTGTTACCTAAGTAAATTTGGGTCGTTGAGCCGGTGATGTAATATTTGGAAACCTATTGGACTTGGAACTATGATTACGGAAATGGAAATGTTGAGCTCTTTTGGGTGTCGTACGGATTAATGTGAGGGTTTTTATTACAAAAACCATTTATATTTATGTTGAAAATCAAGGGCGTTGCAACTTGGTATCAAAGCATAGGTCTAGAATACCTAGAGACCGTGGGGAGGCTTTTTAGTGTCATGGGTTCAAAGAATCGGTGCACCTTTTTATAAAACCTCGCGTGTGCTTGCTGATAAGCACCCAATAATGCATATTCTTGGTGCTTAAGTCCTCTAGTATGTTGTGTTTGTACATATATATTATCGTTTTTATGCGATATTGCACGTAAGGTACGTTTTTGTGTATTTCAGGTAAAACGTGCTAATAAGGTGGTTTTGAACGCCAAGAGACGTTCCGGGGTGCAACCAAGTGTTCAAGTGCCCAGCGGTATACATTTCATTGTCACCGGATCCTAACGGCATCATATGGAGCCTCGTAGGTCGTTCGGTGGTCAAAGTTGGCGAGGAGTGAGCCAAAGTGGTTCAAGCAAGGCAAACGCATCAAGGATGGTTCCAAGGACATCCGTGGGACCAAGGCCACATGGCATACCTTCGTCAAGTCCCGTTGATCAAGAAATCAAGTATTGGAAGGCCGTCGGGGCACTACAAAGCTTGGTGAACCAAGTTGAAGCTGTTCTGCAATTTCAAGGCATTGGTACTGGTACCTCAAAAATGTGGTACCGATACCAAAGTTACTGATATGAAGACAGTTGGATTGGTACCGGTACCATGTTTTTGAGGTACCGGTACCAATGCCCTTCGGCCAGCACCTTTTTTGCTGAATATTTCAACCTTCCATATGTGAAAAGTTTCTACTTCTAGTATGTTTTTGGGATATTTTGGGGGCCTTTTTGTCCATTGTAAGGCTGATTTGTAAGGCCTATAAATAGGCTTGTATGCCATTTATGGAAAGGGATGGCCATTAGTTAGTTTTACGCCTAGTTTTCTAGTTTTTGCTCTAGGATTTTCATTGTTAGTCTTTCAAGCTTTTCAAGTTATTTTCTTCAAGAACTCAAGTAAGTTTAAGTGTTTTGTTGTTTTCTCATGTATTAATGTTGTAGCTATGGTTTGGATCTTCTTATAAATCAAGTTTATTTTCGTTTTCATCGGTGAATTATGTTTTCCATGCTTAACTCTTTTTCTAGTCTTTTTATTATGAGTGAGTAGTTAATCGGTTCAGTCATGGGGTGAGGTTCACTCTATGGATTAGTCCATTAAATGGTTTCTCTTAACTTTAGCTTAATCTCAAGGTTTTGAATGAATTAAACCCATGATTTCTAGCTTTGATCATGGGGATTGGTGGCTTCTTTGATCATTGAAGTCTATCGCCTTATGCTACGAGCTTGATAATCCTACGCGTGCGAACGATCTTTTTTCGTCTCTCACTTGCGTTAAATGAGTTCAATTTGAATTAGAGCTTTGAATTAAGTTATAAGTAGTCTTCAGCTTTTAGTTCTTCTAGTGGAATCCGGACGGTTTCGGTCCACTCATGAGTTAGATGAAGGAACCGTTTGACGGTTAAGTCGTGGGTAATCGATCCCTTTGACTCGACCATCTTAACCTAGTTTATTTCCAAGTTTAATTTCGTCAATCGAATCAAAATACCAAAGTTGGCCGCTTGAATGCCACAACTCTGTGCGCAACATCTAATCCAAATTTGCTAAAGAAGATTTCTCTGTGGGAATGATTCCGGTCTTACCGGTTATTATGCTTTCAACGACCTAGCCCTACGCTTGGGGTGCAAACCTATTTCTAAGAGGTTAGGTTGCGGCAAAGCACTTGCATGAATGAGTCAACACATCGATATGACATTGCATTTATATCACAGTAGAATGGCATAGAGTTGTTGACCCGTGTTGGAAAGTTGGAGGCTTTAACCTCATTGTAGTGGTCATAAATTGTGGCGATGTTGACGTGTGAAACAGGATATGTGATAGCATGTGATAAAAGACGTAGTATATTGATATGACATACGAGATGAATGTTTGATATGTTTCTACTTGAATTATGTGGGGTATGTGTTAAGTTTTACGTACGTGGAGTAAATCCTGTGAGATATGAGTTGTGTTGAGTATGAGAACAAGGAGAATGACGTATATGTTATGAGTTGAGTTAGAAAGTTTCTTGAGGTGTTTAGAGAGGTAATGACTTAGTGAGGTAATATTTGTGATTGGTCGTTGTAGTGATAGTTATGGAGGCAGTGACTGTGAGCATAGGTAGGGCAAACTGAGCCCACATAGAAACTATACGCAGCTAAGGTTGACTTATAAAAATGAGGGTGATCGGTAGGGTGTCGGGATACAGTACATGTCTTCTGGACACCCAAGTGACTGTCGATGAGATCCAGTTGGAAAAGACGCTTGATCACCGCCCCTTCTAGATGGAAGTCTCAGAAAGTCAATTGGACACTAGGGTTGTGTATAGGGGTTAAATTTCTAGGCTTGAGATAGATGGCTGTGTATAGAAATTTCATAGAAAAAGAGAAGTGTCATGGTGTTGTTGTCATTGCTGAAGTAATGTTGCAGAGGTGTCATTATGAAAGGTTGGGAAAAGTTGTGATGGCATTGCTTGGTGAGAGGGAAGACAAGACTTAAGGTGAACTATATCGATGTGACTTGAGTCGAGTGATTGATGTGAGTTATGTGGTGAGGAACCAGTTTGAAGGATGAAAGGAGGACGATATAAATGTGAACTGTTGTGATTGATAACGAGGTGGCGTGTGATAGGTGTCCTGAATTGAAATGGTTGGAACTTTGGAAGCGATAGGCATGAGGAGAAATAGTATGTCGTGAGTTGAAAAACTTGAGTATAGAGATTGTGTATGATGTGTATTAGGGATGTAGACTAGGCTGATGACAATATAGGACATGTTAAGGTATGCTATTGATACAGATAGTGGTAGCAGTGGTGGTGACGGGAATGAAGCTATCGTTATAGAGTTTGAGCATAAGTGTGGTGAATGTCTTTGAGGAATATTGATGTTGATAAGACTACTTGATGGAGAGAAAGAAATTTGAGAGCTATGAAACCTATGGTGAGCGGAACCGTTAGAAATTATTGGTGCAAGTGGAACTGATTCTTAAGTAATCAGGTGGTAGGAGTCTGAGAATGTATTGAGAAGTGTAGATATGTTGTTTAAAACCCTGAAGTCTTGTGGGTGTTTGGGGAGAAGTATGTCAATTGGATTGTATCGGAGACTAGATTTTAGCATAGAGATATTTGAGAGTATTGGATGCTGGTTGGTGTAGCCATGGCACTTATTATGTGTAGGTACTTGGGTGATGAAATCTCGTCAAGTTGTAATGTTGTCAAGTCATAGAGATGATTAAGCATTAAGAGTACGTATGTTTGGTGTGTATATTATATTTACAGTAATGTTTAAAGTTGTGAGTATGTGGAGTACCTAGCTTGACTAGAGTTACCGAATGAGAGTATTAGAGATTAATGGGAGTACAGAAAACATGAGATGCATCGCGAGATTGAAATGAGATGAATGGGATTACTGTGGGGCTTGTTAGAGACAAGAGTTATGATATACTCGATACTGAGCGAGTTTGTTAATACGTGGATGAATCTGATATTGTGTAAGTCATCAATTTGTATGGATGGTTTATTGATATATATATATTTCATGCACGAAATTTATTGTTGTTTACCGTTAACATGCATGCTTGACTTGATGTGCAATTTCAATGTGTGTAATTTGCTCATAGTATGCGGTGCAGGGTAGACACTAATGTGTGAGCGGGTATCTGTTATAGGGAGACGATATTTGGTTAGAATCTGGCGTGTGTCCTTATTACTCTTTTGTATGATATGATTAGAAAGTTAGATACGGAAGGTATCAGCCGTATGTCAACCCTTAATTGAGAGTAGTTAATGGCTTATGATAAGGAGAATAGTGAATTTGGGAGTTTGCTTGAACGGTCTTCATGTCGCGTTTGTAGGGGGATGAAAACAATTGACGCTTCGGATCAACTGGATTGCAACGGCTTATTCGTGCCTCTTCACCGGAACCCTAGCTCGACGTCTGAACCCTAATCTGCAAAATAGACAGGGGGTGAGTGCACCTTTGCCTCTCGTGGCAAAGGCCCTCCGATGCCTTTGTTAGTATCACGTACTAGCAGTTAAACCCTAATTATCAGTAGGAAAGCAATAATAATGCAACGTATTGCGTACCTTTTACCTCTAGGTTTTCCTCATATTTATAGATTTATGGATGCTTGCTGTCCAAGCATCCTTATTGCCATAGGATTCCTAACTCGTATAGGAAACCCAGGATATCAAGGAGTCTCGTTTCCTTTATCAGTTTATGGAAAAGAGTCCTTTTAGGATTCTTTTCCTTTAAGAGCCGAACATCCCATACTCGTTGGGTATCTTTCTCAGATCCTATATTCGTGGGATCTTTATCCCTATATGAGACATGACTATTCTGGAATCTTCCAGAGTATTCTCTCTGCTCCTACTCTCGATTGGAGTTCCATCTTTGTTCGGCCGTCTCATAGCCGAACAGACGGCTTGGACCAGTTAACTCACATGTAACTGGTCCTTGAGCCCGTACAACCTTCCTGGACTATTGACTTCTCATGTCACTGGTCCATATTGCCGAACACTTGTTTAGCATGATGACTGTCCTGTCTATATTCAAACTATGGTCCCACGTACCATTTATTCGGATATCGATTGCATTGCTTTCAACCCGTGATCACTCGTATCACGTGCTAGGTTCTTTACATCATCTGTTCGGCTGTATCATAACCGAACAGTCTATTTATAGCCATGACTTCTCATATCACTGGTCCATATCGCTGTTCACCGAACTACTCGGCGGTAAGTCTAGTCGTATTTACCACGTGTTCCTAGACATCACGTGTTTGCTAATTAAATGTACCTGCTCGGGAATACCTCCCTACAATTGCTCCCCAGCTTCATATTTTTACCACTGTTCGGGGGCAATATATGATGCTTAGAAACAGAATTCTATCTAGACCAAACTCTTTTGATCCCGTGCAGTCATAATTTCAATACTTCATTGATGCCTTTTGGCGCCTCTGTCATTATACCATCTCGAGGTAATGACTCCACGTGGCATGTTTCATATGCCTAACATTAACTTCGAACTGACGTTCTATGAAACGGCGTCAGAACGGTTTCTGCTTTCCGTTACTTTTTCCTGTAACGGTGTGAGAGGAGACGTTTCGTCTCCGTCTCTCACCTTTAAACCCCTGAAAGGGCTCTTTTTGGTTTTTCATCCAAAAATATTCAAACATTCAGTTTTTCTCTTAAAAGCTTTCTGCCATTGCCGCCGTCTTCAAACTCGATTGCATTTCAGGGAATCGTCACAATATTCTTGTAAGATTCTCGCTCTCATTCCCCTTCTTCTTCTTAGGTTTCTATCCGAGATCTCATTCTCAGATTTGGTGGGTCGTTTCTAGGGTTTCAATTCGTACCCATTCCCATCTTTTCTTCTTTTCTGAATATACTCATGGCGGATGACAACCCTCCTAGACCCAGTAAGTTTAGGAAGCTTTGTGATACCCCTGCTGCCATGGCGGCATTTAGAGAAAAATACAATATCCCTGAAAACGTAGGGCTTGAACTCGCTCCATTAGGAGCGGATAGGGATGCTGGATCGTGGGATAGAATGTGTATCCCAATCGTGTCCATTGTCGAAGGCGGGGTCCGTTTCCCCCTTCATCCACTCCTCCGCCAGATTTTAAGCTGGTACCGTCTTACACCCATGCAAGTTTCTACGAACGTTTTTAGACTGATAATGGGGACTATAGCCCTAAATGGGATTCTAGAAACCAATTTAGGAATCTGGGACATCCAGTGGTGGTATAGTATAGTACTAAACCCTGAGTATAATACTTACTACTTCAAAGTTAGGAGAGCAGAGAAGCGCTTCGTGCTCAATCTGCCAGATTCTGCTCGTGACCACGAAATCGACTTCCTCTATGTAACTGGAGCATTCGAGCCTTTAGGGGAAGATGGCCAAGTGCTGGGGCTCCATTGCCCCCACATATGGGGCTATCCACGTATGCTCTTGATTTTCCTCTTTTACAATTCTTCATTTACTGCTTTCTCGTAGCTTTTCTCATGGACTAAATTTGGTTTTTCAATTTGAATTTTGCAGCTGAAAACGTTAATCATCGTCCCAGACGTACACCAAGCAACATCCGAACAGAGGACATTAACAAAGTTCTGAAATATAAAGGCGTGCCTGGTACCCGAACAGCTGGTCGGGGTCGTGACGCTGACGTGCTGCTGGGATACGATCCTGCGTACAGAGGTGTCATCGACAGGCGGCTTGCTCATCCTAGCACCAGTGCTGCCTCTACATCAACTGCTCCTCCGACCAGGAGCACAAGAGCTAACGCAGGAGTAACTGTAGCTGGTCAACTGGGTGAAATCCCAATTTCTGAAGGAATTCCATTACCACGAGTGAGAGTTCGAAGATCCTCACGAAGTCAGGCCTCCTCTCTTCAACCCGAACAGCCAGTAGTGAATCTTGACACCAGTCAATCATCCTCTTCAGGTTATTCTCAATTTTCTCCTAACTCTAGCACCATGACACGTCAGCCTTTAAACCTCAGCTCTCTCCTCACCGTCTCTTCTCGGGGACGGGGATCTGGTCGGGTAGCTTCCACAGGGAACGCCCCTCCTGCACCCCGTCGTAACAGAGGCGGTTCGAGCCGCTCCACTTCATCTCGTGAAGTGGAGACTACCATAGAGGCCAGTGATGCTCACAGAGACAAACGGCCTAGATCAGAAGACCCTACTGGTACTGCTTCTCAAGCAGACATCGAAACACATCACCCCGTTTCACCAACTACCCAAGTACTTCCTCAAACATGGACTCCTCTATTCACTAGAGGAGACCGTCCCGTTCACGTCGGGGACAGTGCTAGTTCGTCGGAAACAGCACTTGCTCTGGCCCAAGGGTTGCTACTCCCTGTTGACTTACAGAAAGAGTCATTGTCTCCCCCTGATCGGCTTGTGTCCACTGGTCTCGTCAGTGGAATCAAGGTAATAAAAACTTCTCTTCTTTAAAGCTTCATCTTTATAAGTTTTAAGAAAAAAGTTACTCACGATCTGGTATTTGCTATAGTTTATCCAAAAAATGGTCGTACTGGGCCAAAAATTCCAGGAAGCTGAAGCCGAGAGGATCACGCTTTTAAATGACAACACCAGGTTGATCCGAACAGTCACGAGATTAGAGAGAGAGAGAGATAAAGCTAAAGCTGACTTGTCTGAGACAAAGGGCAAGCTTGTGACCACGGAGGAGAGTCTGCATCAAGTCTTGGCCGAGATGGACAGCACCAAAAAGGCATCCTTTGAAGATGGTTATCAGAAGGGGTTTGACGCCACAACATCAAGTTATGTCGAGCAGATGCCTGATATTCAAGACCAAATCTGGGTTGCTTGCTGGGAGGCGTGCCTTACAAAGGCAGGAGTTGCTGAGGATTCTCCCCTATGGGTTGAGAATGATCTACCAAGTCGCCAAGTTGCAGCTCCAGCAGACGACGTTGATCAACAGATTGATGATTTTGTAGATGTTGATGAAGAAATACAAGTTGAGGCACAAAATGACGTTGTGCAATCATCTGTTCTGGAAGTGACCACTGAGATCGTTATCCCAGAGGTACAAACTGCTACTGTTGTTGATGAGGCTGATGTCCCTTCTGAGGTTCAGAACCTGGATTAAGATAATAAACAGGTAGTTTTAAAAATCATCTGGCTGGTCTTGCATGACCATAGCCTTTTTTACCCTGCGTGGTACCAGTACTGTCAATACTTTACTTTTAAAACAGGTATTCGGCCCTTCGTGGCATAACTTTTATGGTTTGCTCGGCTTCCATGTTTGCTGCATCTGTTCGTATGCAATTTCAATCTAAGTATTTCGTACTGTTTAAGCATCGTTTATGTATCATTCGTTTGCATAAGTATTTCGTACTTTTTAGCAAATCTTTCACGCCTGTTAAGTTTCACGTACTTAATGTTGTTTAAGTTTCACGTACTTAAAAACATTTGTTTCCCAGTGTCTCGTACTGTTTTAAGTTTAGTAGTTTACAAGTGTATTCATACTTGTTAAGTATCACGTACTCACACAAAATCGCCTAAGTATCACGTATTTAGAACATCACACAAGTGTTTCGTACTTGTGTTTAAGTTTCACGTACTTAATGTTTTGAAAATCTTACAAGTGTTTCATACTTGAAAATTTTACAAGTATACTTGTGTCTCAGTTTCACGTACTGAACTAAATGTGGCTTACATTTAAGTCAAGCCAATATAGGTTCTCAAGTATCACGTACTTAGAACACCATATAAGTATCTCGTACTTTGAACGTCCATACAAGTATTTCGTACTTTGTATTCGTTAAGTGTCACGTACTTAAAAATGTATAATGCTTTTAAGTTTCACATACTCAAAAGGTATACCCTGCTCCCCAATACGAATAAGGAGAACCAAACTCGTAGTTCGTATTTAAATACCACAACAGTTATTCGAAAGAAGTGATTGTATTCATAATCTGTAAAACGCAAGAGGGCGTTTACTCGTACCCTTTTTAAAAAATAATCAAAACTAGAACAAAGGAATTATATTCGTAATTCCCACACAATCACGTAGTGTAAATCCAAAACAGGATTTAATACTTCTAAACAAAGAACTTTCGTAAATTATGAACATTCCAAGGCCTTGGAATTGGATCACCATCCAAATCTGCCAATCGATAGGCTCCTATGCCTATAATCTCAGTTACTCTGTATGGGCCCTCCCAGTTGGCCCCCAGCTTGCCTTCGTTAGCCACCTTGGTGTTGCCGAGCACTTTTCGTAGCACAAGGTCCCCAACACCAAATTCTCGAGGGTGAACATGCTTGTTGTAGCTTTTCATCAGCTGTTCTTGGTAAGAAGCGAGATGTACCAAGGCTTTTTCTCTCCTCTCCTCGGCAAGGTCAAGCACGATTTGAAGGGCCCTATCATTGCCTCCACTTTCAACCAGAGCTGTCCTGTTGGTCGGCAGACCCACTTCCAGAGGTATGACGGCCTCTGTTCCAAATGCCAACGAATAGGGGGTCTCTCCCGTAGACCTCCTAGGCGTTGTTCGGTGAGCCCACAAAACTAATGGTAACTCATCAGGCCATTTTCCCTTTGCTTTGTCCAGCCTCTTCTTTATCCCATCTAGGATAGTTTTATTAGACGCCTCTGCTTGCCCATTACTCTGAGGGTAGGCTGGGGTGGAATAAAAATTTCTTATTCCATAGTGGGCACAAAAAGCCTTGAATTTCTTCTGGAATTGGGATCCATTGTCTGTAATCAATGAATAAGGGACCCCAAAACGAGTGATGATGTTTTTCCACACGAACCTTTCTATCATAGGCTCAGTGATTTTGGCCAGTGGTTCTGCCTCAATCCACTTTGTAAAATAGTCAGTTGCAACAAGCAGGAATTTTCGATTCCCAGTTGCTTTGTGCAATGGACCCACGATATCCATCCCCCATTGAGCAAAAGGCCAGGGACTTGTTAATGGCACCAGATCTTCGGCGGGTGTTCGAATCATTGGTGAGAACTTTTGACACTTCTCACAAATCTTTACATACACCTTTGCATCTTCTTGCATGTGTGGCCACCAGTAGCCTTGAGTAATTGCTCGGTGGGCAATAGATCTGCCTCCAGCATGGCTCCCACATGTTCCCTCGTGGATTTCATGAAGGAACTTCTGTACCATCTCAGGATGTACGCATAGCAAATAGGGACCTGTAAAGGATTTCCTATACAACTTACCCTCTGGGGACAGCCAAAACCTAGCAGATTTGACTCTTATCTTGTGGGCCTCCTTTTTATCAGAAGGGAGTATCTCGTCTCGTAAGAACTCCATTATTGGGTCCATCCAACTTGGTCCTTGGTTCACGTCCAAGACCAAGTCTACACTCCTCCCAATGCTCGGCTCATTGAGGTATTCTACTGCCACCCTTCTTTTAAACTCTGTTGGTACTGCTGCAGCCAACCAAGCTAAAGAATCTGCATGAGCATTCTGTCCAGAACTTATTTGCTCAATATATACCCTCTCGAAAGTATCAAGCAAGTCTTTTGCTGCCTGCACGTAGGCTACCATCTTTTCATTCCGAGTCTCGTACTCGCCGGACAGTTGATTCACAACAAGCTGGGAATCACAATACACCCTGACCCGTTCTGCTTTAAGGGTCTTCGCACTTCTCAATCCTGCCAAGAGTGCTTCATATTCAGCCACATTATTCGATGCACTGAATCCAAGCCGAACAGAGAGTTCAATCAGAACTCCTTGAGGAGGAAAGAGGACAACTCCAATTCCAGAACCAGTACTACACGCTGATCCATCAACGAATAACTTCCATTCTTTTGGATCCTGTTCGGCTACGGGTTGATCCTTCAAGGATGATGTCTTAACTGCCTGTTCCTTTCTCGTAGGAGGCAAGGGAGCAACAGTGGGGGAAAACTCTGCCACAAAATCAGCCAACACCTGGCCTTTAATTGCTATGCGTGGCTGATACTCGAGATCATACTGACTGAACTCCACGGACCACGTCGAGATCCTTCCCGAAAAATCTGCCTTTCGAAGCAGTGACTTTAATGGATACTCAGTATAAACCACAACCTTATGGCTTTGGAAGTAGTGTGGCAATTTCCTGGTTGCTGTCCTAAGTGCCAGGACAAGTTTTTCTAAAGGCAGATATCTCGTCTCTGCGTCCAACAATGTCTTGCTAACATAATAAATGGGGATTTGCTCGGTCCCCAAATCCCTCAACAAGACTGCACTTACTGCATGCTCGGAAACAGCTAAGTACAGAATTAAAGACTCACCAGGCTGTGGAGTTGACAACAGTGGGGGCTCGGCCAGGTACTTCTTCAGGTCCTGGAAAGCTTGTTCACATTCTGCTCTCCATTCAAATCCCTCCCTCTTTTTCAATAGCTGAAAAAAGGGTCTGCATTTATCGCTTGACCTGCTGATGAATCTGTTAAGTGCTGCTGCCATTCCAGTCAGCCTTTGGACTTCCTTGGTAGTTTTGGGACTCTGTAGTCTTTGTAAGGCATCAATCTGATCGGGATTTGCCTCTATCCCTCTCAAAGTTACCAAATGGCCCAGGAATTTTCCTGAACCAACTCCAAATGCACACTTCGAGGCGTTGAGTTTCAGCTTATACTTCCTCAGGATTTCGAACACTTCCCTCAGATCAGAAATATGCCCTCCCTTTTCTCGACTCTTTACCACCATATCATCTATGTAAACTTCCAAAGTCTTCCCGATGAGCTTCTTGAACATAATGGTTGCAAGTCTTTGGTATGTAGCCCCAGCATTCCTTAGTCCAAAGGGCATAACACTGTAACAGTATAACCCTCGTGGTGTGATGAACGAAGTCTTCTCTTGATCAGGTTCAAACATAGCAATCTGATGATATCCTCGATATGCATCGAGAAAACTCATTCGCTCGTAGCCAGAGGTTGCATCAACCAATTGGTCAATCCTAGGCAAAGGAAAACTGTCCTTAGGACATGCCTTGTTCAGGTCTGTGAAGTCCACGCAGACACGCCACTTTCCGTTCTTCTTCTTTACCACAACAGTGTTGGATAACCATTCTGGGTAATAGACTTCACGTATTGCCTTGGCCTCCAATAAACGATCGACCTCTTCGATCACAGCATTTACATGCTGTACGGCTGCCCTTCGTTTCTTCTGAATGATCGGCTTATGCAGAGGATCAATGTTTAAATGGTGACAGATCACATCTGCATCCACCCCAGGCATTTCCTCAGGTACCCATGCAAAGACATCAATATACTCTTTCAGAAATCGTATCGACTCAGCCTTTTCGTTTGCTGGTAATGATTCCCCAATCAAAAAATATCTTTCAGGATCAGTCTCGTTGATCTGAATCTTCTCCAGGCCCTCAAGCACTTTTTCAGCCGGGCTTCTTCCAACATCCTCGATGGTTGGTTGGTCTGGTACTTCTAATGTGTGAACATGGTGGACCTTCGGGGCTGTTTTAATGATGGAAATCAAGCATTGCTGTGCCACTTTCTGGTTTCCTTTAAGGATTTCAATCCCATTTGATCCTGGGAACTTCACCATCTGGTGATAAGTCGAGGAGACTGCTCTCATTTTGTGCAACCAAGTCCTCCCTATAATCGCGTTATAGGAAGATGGGACATCGACCACCAAAAAGTCCGTTCTTAACACCACTGATCCGGCCCGAACAGGTAACGTTACCTTTCCTAGGGGCCAGACTGCTCCTGCACCGAACCCAATTAGAGGTGTTGTTGATTGTTCTAAGTCTGGTTGGGCCAGGCCCAGCTTCTTGAATGCATCATAGTACAACACCTCTGTACAGCTCCCCGAGTCCACTAAAATTCTTTCGATGTCGTATTCCCCAACTCGTAGGGTTACGACCAATGCATCATTGTGGGGTATTTGGACCTCCGCTAAATCATCGTCACTGAATGCCATGCTCTCGTTGCATGCATTAGTCTCTCGCCCTCTCTTGTTTCCCAACCGCATCACGTGCTGATCATGCTTGACCTGTCTTTGCAACAGCCTCACCTCACGCCTCGTATAAGGTGCAGCCAACCCATGTATCATATGGATCACGCCTTTAGGGTGTTGCTCGTAACCCAGTTCCATGGCCTTCCCTTTCTCTTTAGGGTCCTCCTGGATAAACTCTTTGAGATAGCCCCGAGAGACCAAATCATCAAGGTGCCTCTTGTATACCTCACAATCCTCGGTCATATGGCCCCAATCTTTGTGATAACTGCAGTGCTGATTCGTAGCACGTTTTGCATCTTTGTCTCCACCTAGACTTGGGGGCCATTTAAAATATGGCTGATTCTTTATTCGATAAAGAATCCTGTATATTGGTTCTTTCCAAACCGTAGTGATAGAAAAGAAGGACTTGGGGTCAGGAGCTTGCTTGTCCTTGTATGCCTCCTTCTTAGCCTGCCCGTACTCCCTTCTGTCTTTGTAAGACTTGGGTTCTGGCTTATCCACCTTTTTGGCAGGTGCCTTCTGCTGTTCGGCAACCGTCCTGCCATCCTCACGGAGTATGTCATCCTCCATTCTGGCGTGTTGCTCTATCCGTTCCATCAATTTAGCCAAGGTGGCTACTGGATGTTTATTCAATGAACGGCGCAGCTCCCCCCGAACAGGCAAACCAGTTTTGAACGTAGCAATTGCATACTCTTCACTGCAACTTTCAATCTCGTTGAAAGTTTCCCAGTACTTCTTTGCATAATCCCTGATCTGCTCGTTCTCCTCCTGCTTCATGGTGGAAAGACTCTCAAAAGTCTTTGGGGCCTTTCTGCTCGTTAAGAACCGAGCAGTGAATTCCTCTGCCAACTGCCTCCATCCTCGTATGGATCGTGGGGCCAACTTATGAAACCAGGATAAAGCCACCTTGCCAAGACTGGAGGGAAACATCTTGCACAAGATGGAATCATCCCCCTCATGCATAAACATGGCCTGTTGGTAATGCTGTATGTGAGCTACGGGATCCGTATTTGTCTCGTAAAGTACGAACGCACCGTGCTTCACTCTGCTCGGCAACCTTGCTTCTTGTAGCCTCTTTGTAAAGGGAGAGGCTGCAATATTACTCAGGGCCTTGCGTGCTGCTTCTCGTGCAGTCACTGTCCCATCCTCTTGCTCCTTTGACTTGTGGGCCGAAGCCTTGACCCAATCAGCATCAGGTCTCTCGTACCTGTCTCGATGATGCTTTCTCGTGTCCTCTTCCTCGGGGGTAGAACTCCGGTCTCTGCTCCTCCTTTTTCGTGAAGAAGTCTTTCTCTCCGGTGTTCGGCTTCTACTTTTTCTTCCCCTTTTTCGTGGAGAAGCTTCGTGACGCCCTCTAACAGGACTTCTGCTCCTTCTTCCTCGTGAAGGATCCTTTCTGTGTTGTACCATAGCATACCTACTGCCTCTAGAATTTCCTCGAGACAGGCCAGAATCCTCCGGATGCTCCCTAATTCTTTCCAATTCTCTGATCTCATGCTCTCGTTTTTTAATCAGACGAGCATACACCTCGACTTCTTGCCTCTTCCTATCAAGAACGTCGTCACTATGGTGCACACTCCTGGAGTGCGCGATCGATTCATCCCTTTGATGGGATTTACTCCTTCTCGTGGATCTCGAAGCCGTCTCTCCATCTCCTCTATTTTTGGAGTTATGATGCGCGGTAAGGGGGCGGTCCTTACTCGTGTTCCTTCTGTGCCCACCCTGGGGCTTTCTCGGAGCCCCGGGTGGTGATTTGTCCCTTCCCTCGTCTAACACATCTTTTGGTTCATGCGGCGTTGCTGGAGTTACTTCCACCATGGTCGTATTTCAAAAGGGAATTCTTTCGTTTCCCACAGACGGCGCCAATTGTAGGGGGATGAAAACAATTGACGCTTCGGATCAACTGGATTGCAACGGCTTATTCGTGCCTCTTCACCGAAACCCTAGCTCGACGTCTGAACCCTAATCTGCAAAATAGACAGGGGGTGAGTGCACCTTTGCCTCTCGTGGCAAAGGCCCTCCGATGCCTTTGTTAGTATCACGTACTAGCAGTTAAACCCTAATTATCAGTAGGAAAGCAATAATAATGCAACGTATTGCGTACCTTTTACCTCTAGGTTTTCCTCATATTTATAGATTTATGGATGCTTGCTGTCCAAGCATCCTTATTGCCATAGGATTCCTAACTCGTATAGGAAACCCAGGATATCAAGGAGTCTCGTTTCCTTTATCAGTTTATGGAAAAGAGTCCTTTTAGGATTCTTTTCCTTTAAGAGCCGAACATCCCATACTCGTTGGGTATCTTTCTCAGATCCTATATTCGTGGGATCTTTATCCCTATATGAGACATGACTATTCTGGAATCTTCCAGAGTATTCTCTCTGCTCCTACTCTCGATTGGAGTTCCATCTTTGTTCGGCCGTCTCATAGCCGAACAGACGGCTTGGACCAGTTAACTCACATGTAACTGGTCCTTGAGCCCGTACAACCTTCCTGGACTATTGACTTCTCATGTCACTGGTCCATATTGCCGAACACTTGTTTAGCATGATGACTGTCCTGTCTATATTCAAACTATGGTCCCACGTACCATTTATTCGGATATCGATTGCATTGCTTTCAACCCGTGATCACTCGTATCACGTGCTAGGTTCTTTACATCATCTGTTCGGCTGTATCATAACCGAACAGTCTATTTATAGCCATGACTTCTCATATCACTGGTCCATATCGCTGTTCACCGAACTACTCGGCTGTAAGTCTAGTCGTATTTACCACGTGTTCCTAGACATCACGTGTTTGCTAATTAAATGTACCTGCTCGGGAATACCTCCCTACAGCGTTGTACTGAGTTGTGTAGAAAGGATGTATGTCCATAGAAGTGAGTTTGGATTTTCGAAAATAGAAACCAATAATGATTCTGGGTGGACTAAGGAAAGTGGAGTGGTGTTGATGTTTATTAATAGCGGTATCAATATAATGAATTAGTTGTGAGATGTGTTTATATTTGAAGTCGAGAGAGATACCAATAGCTTGAAGCGTGAGGAATTGACTATGATGAGTGAATGGGTATAGCTGAGAAACGGGTGATGAGTCATTACATGGTTTAAGGATCCTAGGCTTTTAGTTTTGTTCCAGTGGAGGTTATTTGAGGTTCTTGAGGTTGGTGAGTAAAGGATTGATTCGTGGGTTGATGTAGTTTGGAAAAGATGAAGCTTGGAGTTTAGAATTTGAGTTTTATAAGAAGTTCAATATGTCCTTCTAGGAAGTTCGAGGGGTACATGGTAGAATAAAACGCAGGGAATGAAAAAGTGAAATTCGGAATTTGGAGAATGTGGGGGGTACTATTAGTTGGATTTTGGCGAGATTGTCATGAAGTTATGTGAGAACTAGGATTTTTGTACAAAAGTTAGGACTTGAGGAATTGATATGAATGATAGAGGTTCATGGCTGAGTATTGAGTGGTAGGATCATACCGTTAGAGAGGGTTTTGTGGAGCAATTAAGATAAGGAAAAAGTCTAAGTTAGAAAAGGGAGGATAAAGTTATGGAGTGACGTTTGGCATTACGATGGGTGAGTCGGTTGGATTTGGGTTTCCAAATTTCGGGGATGAAATTTTTTTAAGGAGGGTAGGATGTAGAGACCTGTATTTTCGAAAAACTTGTTTAAAGGTTTATTATTGAAAGAAATGAGGAGAAATGTAAGAATTGTTGAGTTTATTTGATTTGGGGTCAACGTAATAAGATTGTTAGTAGAAGGGTGTAAGTGCAATTTGAAATTTATGTTAGTATATGTATGTGTGGGTGTGGGTGTGGGTGTGGGTGTGGGTGTGGGTGTAGATGAGTAAAATACTCCTCACACTCTCTCTCTATCTCCCGATCTCTCTCTCTTTCTCTCTCTCTTTCTCTCTCTCGGCGTCTCTCTCTCTCTCACACCAAAAACTCACCAATCAACCTTGAAGTCTTCAAGTCTCGACCTCTAATCGAACATCTTTGCGTGGTACGAGCCTTGGGTCGCGTGGGTTGAGCTCGGAGGAGGTGAATTCCTCTTAGTTTTGCTTTTGAAGTCCTAGGCCTCGGGTGATCTCTTGATTTTGGATTCGACACTCGAGATAGGGAATTCTATCTCTCTTTATATGTCATTTGAGTGTTCTTGTACCATCTTTGAGCTTGTATTGATTGTTATTGAGATTGGATTGAAATTTGAAAAATTCTGTCAAAATCGCCAAAAAATGTGTTTCCCCTACCAATAGGAACTTTTCTTCTACTGGTAGGATAAGTAAGAAATTTTTTCTCAACCAGCTCAAACGTACTGCAGTAGATCAAAAGCAGCTCAAACGTACCCATCCACCTATCAGTAGGGACTTTCCACCTACCGGTAGGACAGGTACAAAGTTGTTTCGTGAAAATCATTGGCCTTTCTGTTTCAAGTTTCTACCAGTGGGAACCTTCGCCTACCGCTAGGAGTGCAGAATTCTCCTCTTCTACTGCTAGAACTCATTCACCTACCGGTAAGAGTGCAAAATTCTCCTCTTCTACCGGTAGAACTCATTCACCTACCGGTAGGTAATTGAGCTACTACAATGTCTATGAGCAGCTTATCCTACGTTCTTCCAAATCACTTTTTGAAGCTTCTCGTCGACTCTAAAGGGTTTGTTTATGCATTCTTTCAAGTGTTTTGGAGAGTGTTACTCGTTTCCCACTAGATTGGTATCCAATGGGCTTATATGAACTCATTGAGTTAAGAAATGTGAAATGTAAGTTACTGCACATTTAAACACGAACATACACATGAGCATGTCTAGTCATCCAATGAGTAAAATTGCAATTCGTGTTCTCTGGACTCGTAGAATCCTTTAGACTCCTTTCGCGTACGACTTATGGACTCCAAGTATAGAAATTAGAAGACCGTGCATCGTAGAGTCTTGTTGAGAGTCGACATGTGGTATGTGAAGGTACATGGGTGTACTTAAAGGTACGACGATAACGTGTGTATTTGATTATATGTGATATGGTAGATTGTTGGTCTTGTAATACCATGTGATCGATTAGATGGCTTTTGGATTCGATTAAACGACTTGATGTCTGTGAATGGAAAATGGAATGACAATGGATGACAAATGGACACAAAGAGAACTTTCAGGGCTCTTGAATGAGTAAATGCCTGGCAAGAGCTAAATGCTCATATCATATATTTTCAGGGCTCTTGAATGAGTAAATGTTTGGCATGAGCTAAATGCTCATATTATATACTTTCAGGGCTCTTGAATGAGTAAGTGTCTAGCAGGAGCAAATTGCTCATATCATTTCTCTTCAGGGCTTGTTATCGAGTAAGTGCCTGGTAAGAGCTTCGGGTCAGACTCTTAACAACACGTAATTGGTTTATGAAGTAAATGAAAGGGTTTTGGTTTGATTAAAGGATTTTGATGGGAATACTCCGGTATTCCATCCGAATCAACGGAGCTCGGCCTATAATGGTCTTGAGTTTTCTCTAAATTGTTTTGGAAATCAAAAGGAAAGTTTTATGTAATTAGGCTCTATGGTGAATGGTATGGAATAAGGAAGTTGTTTGTGGTATTCATCCGAAAAGTTATTAAATGGTTGAATAGTTGTTGTAGTTTGTTGGATTGATATGAGTTTAAATGCTGGTTTTAGTTAACATGTGAAAGGTTAAGGTTATCTCTAAGACGTCCAAAACCCCGAAATCTAAATTAGTTGGTTCATTTTGGTAACCCCTTTGTATTTCATGTTCGCTTGTTAAGTCTCATCGCGTTTGGTGCATACTTCATCGCATGATAAAGGGTTTGACGATGATCGAAGGAGAAATGGGAAAGAAGGTGGTACCGCACGAGAAGGTGGATTGGCAATAGTCGGATACATGATCTTGATAGTTATGCTTATCTCTGTTGTCATTGGCTGTATTACTCATTTGCATATAGAGTTTGCATAGATTTTTCTACTAGGCTAATGTAGCTCAAGCCTTATTTCATTTTCAGGTGCTTGCATGACTGGAGTGCTTGGATTGTGGACACACCTTTTTGAAAGCTAACCAAAGGAGTTATTCATCTTTGTAAATTTCTTTTGAGGATTGTATTTTGTAATTTAAATTATAATTCTTTTGACTACAAAATATTTGTAATTCTTAACTGTCATAACAGTTGTTACCTAAGTAAATTTGGGCCGTTGAGCCGATGATGTAATATTTGGAAACCTATTGGACTTGGAACTATGATTACGGAAATGGAAATGTTGAGGTCTTTTGGGTGTCGTACGAGTTAATGTGAGTGTTTTTATTAAAAAAATCATTTATATTTATGCTGAAAATCGAGGGCGTGACAGCAAACTCTTATGCTGTTATCTTGACTGATTTGGTTCCTAGGTTGAACCTCCCTCCCGATCCCTCATATCGTCTTATCAGCGAAAGAGCATGCAGGTTGCTTTTCCTCAGGTATACCTCAGTGAAGCTCTCATCAACCATAGCAAATATAAGATTAGCAAATGCCATTTTTCTTATCTTCTCTTTCTAGAGCATTGTAAACTTTATGTCCTTCAAGAGTTTCACAAAACTTTGAAAACTCGACCTACGTGAAATTTGAACAAAATAACAGGAAGATGTTGGTATAGGACAGACATGAACAAATGATAACATGTTCCTCAAAAAAACAGACAAATGTCGTTATTTTATATGAATGTTGCCCAACAAAATAGACAAATGTCGCAATTTTTAGATTACACGTACTGAATTAGTTTAGGCGTAGGTTTAACCTCTTTCTGGACCTTTTTCTTCACATTTTTCTTTCGTTTCTTCACTGCTGCCCTTTTTGCCACTTGCTTCTGTTGCTTCTATTTTTGAATATGCTTCCATAGAATAGGACCACGCGTCTTTGGACTACACCTGCATAAGTTTCAAAATTTTATTTAGTATATGAATGGATACATTTATGCAAATTATTACAAAGTAACCATATGTTGTAGTATTCTATTCTAGTCATAAATCATACCTAGATTTGCGATGGGCAGCCTTTTTTGTTGGCTTGTGAACTTCTTCTTCTTCTTCTTCTTCTTCTTCTTCATCATCATCATCATCATCATCATCAATATCTTCTTATTCTTCATCACCATCACTATCTTCTTCTTCTTCTTCTTCCTCATCCTCATCCTCATCATCCTCTTCTTCTTCTTCTTCCTCTTTTTGTCCTTCTTCTTCTTCTTCTTGTATCTTCTTATTCTTGTTGTCTTTCTTCACATTGTCCTTCTCTTTCTTGTCGTTCTTCTTCTGTTTAATAGGGCTAAGTCGTTTCGTCTTTGAGCTAGACTTGCATGAGTTTTAAAGTTTTGGTCAGTATATGAATGAATACATATATGCAGATTATCATAAATTAACCATATGTTGTAATATTGGTCGCATGATAGATAAGATTTTGTTGGTTTAGTTGGTGTAATAAAGCGTACTAATTTCCACAGATTTCCAGTCCTGTATGTGTTGTTGCCAAAAATACAGAGAACAGAATATGACAGATTTCATCATCTGTAGTATTCTTGTCATAAACCATACCTAGATTTTGATGGGCTTCCTTTTTCGTTGGCTTGTGAACTTGTTGTTCTTCTTCTTCCGGCCTTTTCCTCATCCTCATCTTCTTCTTCTTTTTCTTGTATCTTCTTCTTTTTGTCCTTCTCTTTCTTGTCGTTTTTCTTCTGTTTAACAGGGCTAAGTCCCTTTTTCTTGTCGTTCTTCTTCTCCTTCTTGTCCATTTTTTGAGAATCTCTTATTGTGTGACAGATCTTGTCGTTCGCTTTGTTGGACTCTGTTTAACTTCATCTTCTTCATCTTCTATTGTTCTTGTTCTCTTTCGAGAGAAAGGCATTTTTTCTGCTATCTTTTTTGGACTTTGTACTGCTGTTTTTTTTTCGGCGACTGCTTCATTCTTATTCTCTCTGGAGGCATAATAACTTGTAATGGTTTCATAGGATCTATAAGTACCGATTCTTTATTAAACTTCTTTGGTTTCACCATTTCCTATGTAACAAAACAGCAAAAAAATTGAACAAAATAACCAGATGATGTTGGTTGTAAGAATCTTCAAATCTGGTATAGCATAGAGATGAACAAATAATGACATCTGTCAACTTGTGTTCTAATAACTGGATGATGTTGTTTGTAAGAATCTTCAAATCTGGTATAGCACAGAGATGAACAAATAATGACATCTGTTAACTTGTGTTCTATGGATGTTCCTCAATAAACTAGACGAGAAAGACATCAGTCAACTTATGTTTTATGGATGTTCCTCAATAAAATAGACAAATGTTGTTATCATTCTGGATTCAGTGCTATAAGTACCAATACACTAAAAACAGACAACAAACGCAGAGTATGCAACAAATGACAACATCTGTCATGTGATTTGTAAGAACAAACAAAATGCAGAGCTCTGATCTTGCAAAATTACAAAGAAGCTTTAACCAGATGGACTACAAACCCTGAATAAACCATAATCAGCAGCAAAGAAACCCTAACCAATGGACTACAAACACAGAGTATGCAATAGATGACAACATTTGTCATGTGATTTATAAGAACAAACAAAATGTAGAGTACTGATCTTGCAATATTACAAAGATGCTCTAACCAGATGGACTACAAACCCTGAATAAACTATAATCAGTAGCAAGAAACCCTAACCAATGGACTACAAATCCTAAACAAACCGTAATCAGTACCAATAGACTGCAAAATGGACTACAAACGCAGAATATACAACAGATAACAACATGTGGAACGGGTTTGGAACAAAAAGTATTTCGTAGTCCCTAAATGTGTAGAAATAGAGAAACAAAACGTAAATGTGCAGAACGACTTACCAGTTGAAGGAAGATGATCACAACGACGTTGAAGGGGACGGCGATGATGACAACGACGTTGAAGAGGATGACGACGATGACAATGGCAACGACGGCAACGGCGACATTGGCAAGCGACGAACCGTTCTCTCTCTCTCTCTCATCTCTCTCTCTCTCTTTTCTTCTGGAAACCTTTTTGATCGAATAGAGTGGGGAAAAATGTGCCCGCTTTTGTTTCAAAACAAGGGTATATTTGGAAACCGGGTCCAATTGTCCTGGCGGCAATACCAAAATTATTCATGTCCTTATTACAGTATTAGTCCCTATACTATGGACCTCTGGCCGAAGCTCTCAACTAACTACTAGTGAATGCGAAGAAAATGGAGTAATTGAAAAGACAAGGGGAAGCCTACAGACGTGGTCAGGTGGGTGTGGCAGTTATGGTGGACTTTTGCTTTCCCCCTCCAGAAAGTCTACACATCTCGACCCTTATTCTCGATTTTGTTCCCGATGCTAACGTGGCGGGTGGGCCCCACGTCAACAACTGAAAAAAAAAACCTCTGAAATTTTGATTTTCCCTCCAAACCAGACCATTTCGGCATTTCCCCCAAACCACCATCTGCAAAACGAACGGAGAGAGGGAGTGAGGAGGAGGACCACCGGCGACTTCACCAGCCTCACCCTCCACTTCCGGCGACCACCACCAGCAGGGAAAATCTCCTGGCCTAGCAACGACACCACCACCAGCGCCGTTGCCAACAACCAAGGTCTCATTTTCTGTCTCTCTCTCTCTCTCTATGGGTTGTCGATGACCCCTACGATTTCAGTCAATTTTGACCTTTAATTTCTCTATTACTTGTTCAAACCCAAAAAAATTAGGGCTTTTGAAATTGGGGATTTTTGGTTCAAACCCTAACTATAAGATTTCTGCTTCCTATATGCATCAACAGTCAAAGATTTCTGCTTCCGATATGCAAACTTTTGGTTCGGCGATCATCATTATATTCAGTTGGGCTTGAACATTTGAAATTTTTGGTCCGGTCATCATCTAGTTCTAGCATGAAATAAGTTGATCACATCTCCCTTGTTTTGGTTCTTTTTGTCAGAATTTTATTCACAAAATATTTATTTTATCACAAGAATTATATAGGTACATATAAACATAAAAACTCAATAAGTAGACACGAGAGAATATACAAGTAATGAAAGTAGGAAAGATGTTGCTTATGAGAATGAGAGTCGTGTAGTTACTGTCTTAAGGCTAATATCCTTCCCTCGTGAAGGTTCCACCGGAGTGTACTAACCCCAAGATTAAACCCAAGTGCTCACAAGCATTCCTCATCCGATGTTCACGACCACTGAGAGGTTTGAACAAGTCTCGAACCGAGTTGTCCAACTCTATAGAAAATAGTTTATGAATACTCTGAAACTCTCTTTCATTTTTTGTGTATACTCTCCATATGCTTCCTCTATTTTCCATAACCATCACACTTGTATGGCGTACCCATATATATATATATAGATGTAATAGGTATAAATAGACATAATAACAATCATAAATTCCCTTAAATCTTGTAATCATTTTGGTTTAATATAAACATAATTGTGTAACGGAAGAATAATAAGGGTGATAATAGAGGAATTAATATTTAACATTTATTTTATTAAAAATGTTCCAACAATCCCCCACTTTTTAATAAAAATAAATATTTTATAGTTTGACTTTTAAAATCACATGACTTTGAAAATACATACTAGAACTAAAATTTGGGTAACTATATACTGTGCAATAGGTGAAGGTGTCTTCTGAACTTGAACCTCACTTAGTGTTAATAGTTTATCTCTGAAAAATCATAGTGAACTATGTCTTGAACTAGACCCTTTGAGTCATAGTTCAACATATCACACACAGAGTACCGGTATTGGACTTTCGTTCGCAGGTTAGTGCTATTAATGGCCATGCACTCAATCTTGATTCTCATGGGAATTTCTATAGGCTAGCCCAAGCCTCATAGTCTCGGCCTCATGACAACTCCCACTTAGGTGAATCCTCCGAGGGTACAGTGACGAAATGTGCCTTGCGAGAAAATCCTCGCCTTGGATTCATTAAGGGTTAAAACTCATCCTCAACCTATCACTTCTTCGGCATTGTGCCTTAGGAATGAGCAGGAGAACAACACTATATGGTGTCTCCTAATTTTTCTTTAGTGTTGGTATCAAGTCACGCAATATGGATTGTTTTTACCCATTGAATCTCCTTCATGGGATCTCCAATTACAGAGATTGGGTTACCTCCCTAGGTGACTTCCTATAGGCTTTGCTCATTCCCCTCGACAACTTTTAGGATCTAGCCTTGTGCTAGTCCAGAGGCAATTACTCCTCTTGGGAGTCAATAATTCTCAATATGTCTCAATTTTTCCTTTATTGTACTTTGCATGCATGCTTCGGCTTCTCAAGCCTTTTATAGGTGCAAATCTCAAACTTCGTCTTGCTAGCTCACAAAATGCACCTGTATAAATTTCAAACACAACTTGCCAACATAAAATTAGTATTATGAATTTTTCAATAAGAAATATCCAATCAATATTTTCACAGAAATTAGAACTCCTACATGCATTACCCATTTCCCTTAAAAGAAATAAAGCAAGGGCAAGTAAATATGACCAATCAAACTGCTTGTTAACCTATAAATAAAATTCACAGACAATCAATACTAATATGCCCCCACATAACACTTGCAGCATACTTATAATTTTAATACCTACGTAGCATGCATATTAAAGAGGGTATTGTGCACCTTTAAAGAATTTGGCCAATACACAAGTATATAACACAATTTAAAGAGATATGACTCTTCTTGATATTCTATAACTTGAAAGCTTGTTCCCAAATCATTAAAAACGCATTATCCAAGAGAAACATTTTTTTTTTTTTAAGCCTAGAAAAAATAAAACATTTGAAACCTTTTAAGTGACGAAAAACCCTTGAATTCTCTTAAACCTAAAATATTAGAAACCTTTTCAAAGACGATTAAAGATGAAAATACTTTCCTGTATTTTTCCCAAATAATAAGATAGTTGAGAGATTTACACAAATTTACCAAGAATACATAAACCATTTTTATTCATAAATAACCCCCACATTTTGATCCTTTTTTTTCCCCTTAACCATAGGCATTCAACTTAGCTTTTAGTAAAGTAAAACTTGATTACTAGTATCAACCAAGCATTATTTTCAAGTTATCTAGAAAAAAAAAGTTTTACCTTTTTTAGAAAAGTTTAATAGTCAATAAATTTATATGACAAGTTTTGAAACTTACACAAAGTAAATATGCTTCAACATTCCCCCACAAGTTTCAAAACTTCAACCAACCAATGCAATAGAAAATACACCTTCTCATTTTAGAGTCATATGCTCGCAAAGTACGTAGCAGGAACATTTACTATCATGGGTTACAAATCTCAATAATCTAATTTCAAGACATTGCAACCGAAAAATAATCAATAGAAATAAACAAGATTTAATCCATGTGCAGTGTTTCTAACTCTCTTTTCCTTTGCAGAGAACATTGTATAAAAATTGATCATATATGCTATAAACTATTCAAAACCTAAATAGAGCCTTTAAAAAAAAAACAGGTTTACAAATCTCTACCCAAATAAGACACTTTACTCATGGCAACAAAAGGTCATGAAATATATAATTTCCCATTATTGTATTCTATCATATCAAAATCAAAATCGTGAAAACTATTGTTTAGAAGGAAACTGGGCACTAAGATGATAAAGTACCAAAAAATGCCGCACGAATAACCTTTTGTCTTCTTACAAGGAAAGCACAATTAAGAGGGACTTAGAATATAAAGTACACAAAACCTTTTACTTACAACCATGATAACCCATGAGCCACCACGCTCTAGGTGCTATCAAACGGTAATTCCACAGTTACAACCTGTGAAATCAACCACCAAACACTTCCACCAACAAAAAGTAAGTCCAAATTTGGATCTAAAAAACCCCCCATTTTTTATTTTAAAACACAGAATACACAAAGGTGTTTTTTTTTTCTTCCAAGAAACCCAAACTAGTGGGGGTTTTCCAAATCTCGTAAACAGGAAGCACCAGTAAAACTAAATTCCCAAACATTAAACTCCAATTCGGAAAAGAAGTTAGCAGAATGCAATCAGCAAATTCAACCATGCTATCATTACATATAATTCTAAAATAATAACGCTTTGCGTACTTGAAGAGCAGAGATTGGTAGTCAAAAGATATAAGATATGAACCACCCAATACATGTACAATTGATTAACATATCATGTAAATACAATCACAGTATTAATCAAGCATCAATCTAATGTCTGTAACGGCCACAATAAATATTTATATGTCAATTATCACCCGCATGCATTTATAACATATAAAAGAGATCTTGTCAGTTATTCTTCTACTTATCCGTTGATCTTGAAGGAGTCCAAAAAATTTATTAACAACAACCACTTTGACATTTCACATGTAATTGTTATCTTCTTTTATTAAATATGAACCAATTTCAATAACTACGTCCACAAATTATATTGCAATCATAAAATAAATGCAATAATTATAACCCATGTAACTTAGACAAAGACAAGAAATTTAGCAAATTTCCTAGAGTTTTAGCAACACTTTGAAAGGAAATCTTTCTAGTAGAAACTAGAATCCAATTTTCTTTTCCACGGAAATCAAGTTTCTTTTCCAACAAAATCCAAAACTATTCATTTTTTCTCCTTTATTTCCAAACATTATTAGACACCTTTATTTATTCTCAAACTTGGTTTAAAGAGTTGGTGAAAGAGAATTTGAACATACTAGTAATAACAATATAACGTTCTCAACATAATTTTGTGAAGAAGACCGTTAGTAGTCATGCCAGTCAACAAGATACAAACAAAGCTTATTAAATTTTTTTCCATCTAGGAAAAAGGAAAGCCAAATAACTATTTTTTTCCCTTTTGTTCCACCTGTAGGATCTCGGTGAAAAAGTATAATGCAAAATAAAACAAACTTCACTCTTGTATAGATGAGTTGTCAATTTTTATTTTTATTTTTTTTTAAAAATAACAATAAATGGCCCACCACAATAACTGTAGGTTTTTCTCTCATTCAAGAGCTTTTAAATACGACAAATGTGGGATTATGCAACGTTGAGATAATGCCGTGAGTAAATATCACGTGAATGCGAGTCACCTTTGTTCACATGCAAAAATTGATCACAACGTATGAATGACTAATAAATGTACCATAAAAGCACATGTCAAGGATTGTCAAAATGTAACAGTCCAAACAATCAATCTCAATAGTGGAACGATTATAAATCATGTTCTAAACAAACGGCATAGTCTTATAATTTTTCAAGTGTAACCGAAACTTAATTCGATTATCATTCCAGTGCCCATAGCTATTAATCACAAAATTACTACTCCCATTAAACAAAGAAAAACACTAGGAATTCATATTTTAATGGCTATACACAATGGTCATGAACTAGTGGTCAAAACATTTGGTCATGAACTAAGGTTAATTATATATAACCAGGAATTCATATATTAATGGCTATACACAATGGACAAGTGTATCATAAGATTCCATCACCCTGTCATTAAAAGTAATTTTTTTCAAGAACATATATTCATAGCCATCTACAATCATATATGGACTAGAACATGGAAAGACTACTGTCCAAACATATATAGTGTAGACATCAAATGTATGAAAACCCTACATTTAGAATGTGACATTTTCCTATTCATGCAAGTCAAAACTATTTCTAAGTAATTAACAATTTGCCCTTATATACAGAAACCATGTATCATGGAACTATAATAGCATCATCTATGCTTAAGGTTGTAAGGTCCAAAAAACTGAGCTCCTTTGTATTAGCAATTCCATTGACGAAACACAATTTTACAAAACTACTTTTCAATATGGTTTTGATCAAAGAATTAATATGAATAGAACTTTAACCTTCAACTTGAACACACAAGAAACAAGAAGCATATGATCGATACTGGAAGGTGAGAAGCATTGCCATTACGTTTTGCTCTCTATGATCTATTCTTCACAAATTCACAACGAGGATTTCATATTAGCCTTGAATTGTTAGAATTTTATTCACAAATATTTATTTTATCACAAGAATTATATAGGTACACATAAACATAAAAACTCAACAAGTAAACACGAGAGAATATACAAGTAATGAAAGTATGAAAGATGTTGCCTGTGAGAATAAGAGTCGTGTAGTCACTATCTTAAGGCTAATATCTCTCCCCTCGTAAAGGTTCCACCGAAGTGTACTAGCCCCAAGATTAAACCCAAGAGCTCACAAGCATTCCTCATCCGATGTTCACGACCACCGAGAGGTTTGAACAAGTCACGAACTGAGTTGCCCAACTTGTAGGGGCTGATTTCACCGTGATCTTCTTGAACCTTTTTCTCCCTTTAATGGATTGTGCAAGAGCTGACTCGATCTTTGTGTACCTACAGAACCGGAGGGGGGGAGTTCCTCCAGGAAGAAGCTCTGACGAACAAGTCAGTAAGTAGAGAAGAAACAAGTTTTTATAAGAAATTTGCTAGGAGAAAGAAGAGAGTAGCTCAGGGAAAAATCAGATCCTTTAATGGGAAGGGGCACTCCTCTATTTATAGGCAAAGATATAAAGTGCTGCACAGGCTGGTTCTGCAGCCCAAGTGCCTTGCCTCGTTCGAATGACGTCACTTATCAGAAGCATTTAATGAATGCCGCTTCTTAGAGATTGCAGAGCCGCGTTTGTCAATGTCAGACAAGTCACATCAATCAGTGATGTCACTTCGATTATTAGAGAAGACAACCCACATATCACCAGAAGCTTCTAGAAGATTCCACAAAGGTGGTTGTCGAATGATATACCGAACAGACACATAACCGGATACCAAAAGTCCTTCTGAGCGTAAATAGTGTCAAACGAACAATGGAAGAGTTACCAAGTGAAAGAACATCACCGAGCGATAGCGATACTTCCCAAACGAAGATAGTATCCAACATTCGGTTACTTTTACAAAGCTCGGCAAGCTGCCCAGAAGTCCGCCTTTCTTTCGGGAAACATATGATGTGAAGTGTCAAGATGCGTCTTGACTCACAGATGAACTGAGACAACTGAACGATGTATCCACAGTGATATCATCTCTTTGATCCTTTTGAACCTTCGGATATTTCGGCCCACTACACAACTTTATACAAAATAGTTTATGAATACTCTGAAACTCTCTTTCATTTTTTGTGTATACTCTCCATATGCTTCCTCTATTTTCCATAACCATCACACTTGTATGGCGTACCCATATATATAGATGTAATAGGTATTAATAGACATAATAACAATCATAAATTCCCTTAAATCTTGTAACCGATTTTGGTTTAATATAAACATAATTGTGTAACGGAAGAATAATGAGGATGATAATAGAGGAATTAATATTTAACATTTATTTTATTAAAAATGTTCCAACACTTTTTGGGGTAGCTAAAAAGTGTGTAAGTTCCATGCTTGATCTAGAATTGTAATGACTACAGTGACAATTGATGTTTTGATTATGATCAGTTCTGTTTTGAGAGTAGCCTAATTTGTTCCTTAAGTAACTGCAGTGCAGGCTACTTGTATGCTAAATGGTTTGAAAGAAGAAAAAATGCATGTACTGAAATTAGGGTTTCCTGTCTAACTGAAATTAGAGATTTTGTTTAACTGAAATTATTGATGCTTATCGGTGAAATTTTAATTTTGTTGTGAAAATGATGCATGACTTGGCCCTCTTTTTTTATCTCATGAAGTCGTTATTGATTTGGTGTCCTATCTTGTGATAATACTTATCAACTTTAGTTAATTGTTGAACATGTATGTGATGTTTCCGATGTCGCCAGATTCTGTTCCTTCGACAATGCCTCCTCAATCATCGAATCAAGATGAGATAGATACTAATGAGAAAGAGGAGGTATGGAGTGGATACAATGAAGACGAAGAAGAGGTATCGAGTGATTCTTCTAAAAAACAGTGATGAGATATGTACTAATGAAGATGGACAGGAGGAAACAGAAAATTTTGAAGGTAGAGTTGAGCAACCAAATGAGGGAATGATATTCCACATGCCAAATGATGCCTATCTGTATTACTCAAGTATGCTAAAGAAAATGAGTTTGTTGTGGCTAAAAGAACTAACAAGAAGGAAAGAGATGGAAACTTGAGGAATGTTACTTTTTAATGTTGTCACGGTGGAAAGGCAAAGGTCAAAACAACCAATCTGGTCAAACCACGGCCACAAACAAAAACTGAGTGTCCGGCTTGCCTTAATTTTGCTATATGTCCAAATGGAACGTGGAGGTTAAATCGGGTTGCCTTGGAGCACAATCATGAATATAGCCCGGGAAAGTCCAAGGTTTACAAAAGCAATAGGGTTCTTGATGAACATGTGAAAAGAAAGCTCATATTGAATGATAAAGGTGGGATTCCGTTGTATAAGACTTATGGCTCACTTCAGATTCAGGCAAGAGGACATAATAAACCTTCAATATAATCAGAAGGATTGTCGAAATTATATGAATACGGAGCAACATAAATTACTTGTTGAAGGAGATGCTGAGGCGATGCATAGTTATTTCATGAAGATGAAAGCCGACAATTCTGACTTCTTTTTTGCTATAGATTTGGATGATAAGAGTTGATTGAGGAATGTATTCTGGGCTGATGCAAGGAGTATGGCAACTTGTAAGGAATTTGGTGATGTTGTGACATTTAACATAACATACTTGGTAAACAAGTATGACATGTCTTTTGCTCCATTTGTAGGCGTCAATCATCATGGTCAGTCGATATTATTAGGATGTGGACTCATATCTCATGAAGACACCAAGTCATTCTCGTGGTTATTTAAGACTTGGATGACATGCATGTGGGGTTGTGCTCCCAAAGCGATTATTACCGATCAATGTATGACTATGAAGAATGCTATAGAAGACATATTTCCCAAAACCCGACACCGGTGGTGCATATGGCACATCTTGAAAAAGGTGCTAGAAAAGTTGGAAAAGTACGACACATATAAATCAATTTCACCTTGGTTGCAAAGTGTGGTTTATGATTCACTTACAAAAGATGAATTTGAGGATACTTGGGAGATGTTCATCAAAAAGTACGAACTTCGAGATAATGAATGGTTACATGAGTTGTACTTAGAGAGGAACCGATGGGTGCCAGCTTTTGTGAAAGATGTATTTTTGGCAGGAATGTCATCCATACAAAGAAATGAGAGTATGAATTCTTATTTTGACAGTTATATCAATTCGAAAACCACATTGAAGCAATTTGTAGAGCAATATGAAAATGCATTGGTGAGAAATGTGGACAATGAAAAAAATGAAGATACGAAAAGTTCTCAATCTTACATCCCATGCATAATTGAAGATGGTATAGAGAATCAATTTCAAAATACTTACACGAATGCGAAGGCGAAAGAGTTTCAAGGTGAATTTTTTGGGAAACTTAAGTGTTCTTATGAAAAAAAAAAATAAAGGATGATGTTTGGTCAGAGTATGAGGTAAAAGAGTGCGTTACATATGGAGAAGAGAAAAGAAGAAAACGTGTGTCATTTACCGTTGATTTTAATGGTGAGACCAATGAAGCCAATTGTAATTATCGATTGTTTAAGTCTAAAGGAATGGTGTGTAACCATCAACTAATAGTGTTCCATGATAAGGGAATTCAAAGAGTACCTAACAAGTATGTCTTGAGAAGATGGAGAAAAGATGTGAAATGGTTCCACACCAAAATTCGAATCAATTATGATAACTCGTCAAGGACAATTGAAGCACGTCGGTATGACAACATGTGCAATCTTTTTAATTAGGTTGCTAATTTTGCGAAAGATTGTGAAGAGAAGCATGCTAAGGTGATGGAACGGCTACGGGAGCTAAAACAAGAGTTGGTTGAATCTTCGATAATTTGTGGAAGTAATATGGTTTCCGATACTCCTAATGATCCATTTTCACTTGGAGATGAAGTTCTAGCTTCCAAAAAGAGTAAGATCATCATTGACCCGGAACCTCATCGTCGAAAAGGGAGACCGCCATCTAAAAGAAAGCAAGGTTTTGTTGAAAAAATTGGTAAGAAGAAAAGATAACCAAAAAATAAGACATTGTCTAATGAAAAAACGAAGGTATAATTTTATATTCATTTGTTACTTATTTTATGTACATATACCTATCTTGAATGCTTACTAGTTATATTCTTTTATTAATTTCAGGAGGTTAAAGAGATTGCGGATGCCCATATGTTTGGGACACAATAGAGTGTTGGAAATATAAATGTAAGAAACTTTTCTTGTTGCTAAGTTTGTACTATAATCCATTTATTGTGTTTCATGTTAGACGTTATTGTTTTTTGCTAGAGTTACCCATGCTACATGGGGCAGTTTTTGTGGCCCAACATGATGTCCCATAATATGAGACCAACTCTGGCACAAGGCAGAGCTATCCTCCCATTTTCTCCAAGTATGGCACAAGGCAGAGCCATCCGCCCAAATAGGCACAAGGCGGAGCCTTCCTCTCAAATATGACACAAGGTGAAACTGATGCAGGCTTTGACCAATTTTTTAAGAACTTTCCAACTTCACAAAGCAACATGCCAAGTTTATTCAATAGTGAAGTTCGGAGGACAATCAAGTATCACGAGTAGTCAAGTTTGGAGTGGAGGGCAATCAAGTTTAATGGAAAGTTAATGGTAGGGTTGGAGAGGAGGACAAATCTCTTTTACAGAAATGTTGAAAGCAAGGGATAACGGCAAAAAGCAGAAGACTTGTTTGTTGATGTAAGGAGTTTCTTGTATTTTGTTGGAAACTAATTTATAATGTGTGCATTTCAGTTTTTGCTTCATGTAAGAATCAGGCACTTTGTTATTTTTCTAATGTTGTATGAAATGGAATCTCTGGTACGCAATGGAACTCTTGATCTATATCGCAAGCGTGTCGGACACGGCTCCGTGTCCTAGTTAATGTTTGTTCGTAGTTATAAGTTTAATGCTATTATTGGTGCCTCTGGTCTTGGTCTTGTGGATGATAGATTTTTAGTTTAAGCAAATATGGATGATAGGTTTCTAGTGTAATGCTGCATTTTTTTTTTGTTGGTTCATTTTGAAATTGTAACTAGAAGCACATGGAAGTATGAATGTAAAATGGAAGTATGGTTTTTAGCACCTAGAGATGTAATTACTAAGCATCATTAAACTCTTGATCAGTATCGCAAACGTATTGGACACGGCTCCGTGTCCTAGTTAATGATGCTTTGTAGTTTTAAGTTTAATGCTGGTTTGCAGAACTAATTTATAATACTACTATTGGTGCCTTTGGTTTTGTGGATGATAGGTTTCTAGTGTAATGCAACTTTTTGTTTTTTGTTCATATTCTGAAATTGTAACTAGAATTTTGAACATGGTGGTATAGATGTAAAATGGAAGTATGTTTTTTAGCACATGGAAGTATGAAAGTAATGCTGGTCTATAGCACATGAAGTATGGTTTTTAGTTTAAGTATAGACTTGGTAGAATGTAAAAACAAATCCCAAAGGTAGGGTTTTCAAAAAATTTCGGCAGAGTCTCTTCTATTTTTGGTTCTAGCCCGACGTCTTGCGTCTCAGTCAGTACAGCAAGAACAACAACAGGAATTAGCATCAAGTTACGCACAAGCCCACACCGGGCATTTCTCATTCTAAATCCATTCACAACACAAACCATAAAATCATTCACATCCAAATAAATAAGAGTACATTTTCCTCTCTAATTGTTTAAACCTCATTTGCAAAACAAAAACAGATTACATTTCAGTATTTCAATTGTAGGACAAATAGGCCTAGTAACTACATCTCTATTTTTTTTGCTATCTAATCATTCTACTCTCCTTCGCCACCAAATGATCAAGCATCTTTACTACTTTGTTTTACAATAGCCAACTTGTGGGCTCCAACCGGGCATGCTCGACAATAGCCAACGTGTTCATCGTCACATGTGTAGTCCTACTGTTTCAGCATCCCTTGCTTGAGTTTGAGAATGGCAGAGTGCTTCTTAGAGCTCGCCTTTGTTGAGGTCAGACCCAAGTCGTTGAGGGGTTTCACTCTTATCCATATTGGTTATATTATGACTATCGTTGTTGAAGGAGGCGGACCTGTACAAGGTTTGTCAACAAATATGAGTATAAGCAAGAAAAAATGATTTGAAGATGCTAAATAACACCCTTTGTTGCACCTATCATTTTCTGTTCCATTTTTACACAGTTATAAGCCATGCAAACGCAAGTTGGTATACAGAAAGATAGATCCAACAAATCACTACATCATAGATGCTAGAGTTCATAAGTACAAGCATCAAAACTTTTAGGCAAGGACGTAAGCAAAAAACGGTCATAGCCTAAGTCATAGACGTCTTGTGAATGTATGGAGAAGATGTAGCAAGTGACTGTGTGCACCATCTTTCTAAATCCATTACTCCGTAGTGGTTAGGATACTGATATTGCCTAATCAATACCAACAAACCCCACAAACTAACTCTTTAAAAAAAAAAAAATTATCCAATGCAAAATGAAAGGAAGATTAGTTATGTGCAGTATGTTAGCCAAATTGGAGATCCCTTTGTCAGCCAATTGATCTAAAAATGAATCCACAATCTTTCTGTGGTAAAACACTGGGGACGAGCCCATGTTTCCCTCCCATATTACTAGGTTTGGGATTGTGGAAGATCACAGTTTTCAACTTTCTCAAGTGACTTGAGAAAAACCAAGAAAGCTAACTCATCTTTATAATTGCAAATCATAATTGTCAAGTGAATGAATTTATTGTCTTGTTTGAGAAAAGCCAAAACCCAACTGCAATTGTCAGGGTTCGAACCCAAAAAACCCCAATTTCACAAGCCCTAATTTTTTTTTTGGTTTCAATAAGTTACAGTGAAATTAAAGGCTAGAATCGACTAATATTGAATTATAGGGGTCATCAACAACCGAGAGAGAGAGAGAGAGAGAGAGACCTTAGTGGTGGGTAATGACGTGGAGGGTGAGGCTAGTGGGAGTCGCTGGTGATGGAGGCAGTCGGTGGTGGGAGTCGCCGGTGATGGGAGTTGACGGAGATAGGGTCACTGGGGGTCTCTCTCTCTTCGTTCGTTGTTTCTTCTCTTACATCGTTCAAAAAAATTCAGTTGGTTTAGGGGAAAAAATCAGAATTTCAGCGGGTTTTTTTTTTTTCAGCTGCTGACATGGGGCCCACCCGCCACATCAGCATCGAGAACAAAATAGGGAGTAAGGGTCGGGATGTGTAGAGTTTCTGTTCCCTCTCTTAGTTGAATGCATTGTAAAAAAACCAATTTTTTAATAGTATATTTTCGGTATAAGGAAAAATATATGCAATTTCAATCATTGGGTGACACTAATTGGTGGTGTTCACCTTTTACCTCAATCAAGAGCGCAGCTTCAATTATTGGGTGACACTAACAACTCGTTTTGAACAGGGGATTCCGAGAGAAAAGAAAGGGGACGGAGGGAGAAATGATTCTCTCCCTAGTTTGGAAGGCCCAGAAAATGAGAGATGGTGAGAGAATGAGGGAGACGAGAACCTCTTCACACCCCAGTTCTGTTTCTCGCCAAAAGTGGCGAGATTCCATGAGAAACGGAGAGAGTGAGGCGAGTGAGGCGTGTGGGTGAGAGTAGATCTCACTCGTGCAACTTCCGGCAGCACATGTGGAACACCCTCTCGTCGAATCATCGTCGCACTTGCACCGTTGTCTTCATCTCGATAAGGAGAAGCTACTTCTGTGATCAAAACTGAGAGTTTTGAACACTTTGATTTCGGACCAGTTGCCGAAGATGGAGTTCCAGTCGCCGGAGATGAAGTTCCAGCCGCTAGAGATGATGTTTGGTCGCCGGAGAAGAGAGAAACAGAGAGTTTCAGGTCGCCTGAGATGGAGTTGAAGTAACCGAAGATGTGGAGAGAGTTTGATTTCTCAAGATTGTTTGGATGGATGGGTAAGAAACCACAACCCTTTCATCTCTTTTCTCACTAATAAGGGAGACCACTCCCCTCTTTTTTCTTTTCTCACCTCCATTGCCAAACGGGTTGTAAAGTGGTGTTCTCCTTTTACCTCAGTCAATAGCACAGCTTCAATTATTGGGTGATACTATGGTGGTGTTCACCCTTTACCTTGGTCAAGAGCAAGCATGTTTAATTGGAAAATTTTCAAGGATAAATTATAGTTAACCCCCTCAACCTATGTCTCGGAGACACTTTACCCCCTTAAACTTTATTTTGACACTTAACCTCCTTTAACTAATGAAAATGTAGAATCGACTAACTTCCGTTAGAGAGTGGATGTAAGTTACTGTTTTGCCCTCCATTGAAAAAGAAAAAGAGGAGAGGCCCAAGAACAAAACATCAGTCAACTGAAGCTGTTCAATGACCCCTAGCTCAAGCTGCTTGTGGTCAACATGCCCTTGGAATTCCGGTTTCCAAAATAAGGGCCCGGATCGAGGGAGCGCTGGCAGGATGAGCGCTCGAAATATAGAGTCGCCACTCAAGTTTGAAGGTCTGACACCTAAGGAACCGTATTTGAAACGCTTGCCGCGCTGTTTGATTTGAAATAGTGAAAGCACCAGTCCGTCATAACCATATATGGATTCGGGAGCCAAGTTACGAGAGAGGCAGGGTTTTAAGGCACCCTCTCGCCCAATCCGGAGATCGATCTCTACTTAGGCATTTTCGAAAGTTGTATGCGATTCTGTTTGATTAATCAATTCCTTTTAGCCATTTAGGGGCGGGTAACAGTTTAATGGTGATTAAAGCTGTAACACAATTTGCAGGGTGTGATTGATAGCATGGATGCGAAAGAAGTAAATAGGATAAAACCAAGTTCTGTTCAGAAGAGCAAACCCAGTGCACTGTTCCAAATTTGACATGCTCAAGAAGGAACTTGCCTGCACTGACCAAAGCCACTGCACGCGGTTCCAACTTGTGCGCGCCAATATGCAACACGCGCGAGCGGATGTGCCTTTCTTATAGGCTCTGTTTTTATCCTCCTCTGGGCTTTAGAAGGACCAATGCACACCCAGGACAAACCAAGCAGTTGATAAGCAGTTCTAAGCAGTTTAAAGACTAAAAAGCCTTATAAATTAACAAAATACTCCATAAACAGTGAGGGCACAAAACAGTGCCCTAAGGCCAAGTTACCCATGCAAGGCCACTCACTGGTCAGAGACAGACCGGCGTGCACGTATGGCGCCTCGCCGCGCGCGTGTCTAAACCATTTAACCAGTATTTGGTTTACATGTTTCTAGGTTCTAGAATATATCCAGAATGATCCCAAGGGTACTCCACAGCAGCAGATATGCATATTGAAATATAGCTAGCATTTCTAACCAAGGAAAGTAGTAAACTGGTTATTAGCATGCTTGCAGTGGTCTATATTCGAAGGAGAACATAAATCAGTAAGACACCAATCCCCACGCATATCCGCGCGTGTAGCCATAGAGTGGCACGCGTGTACATGAGACCGACGTGTGTTGGTTCTCACCACTACGGTTTTTAAAACCCTGCTAGCTTTAGGGCCAGGACTGATATTGATTACCAACCTTGACCCTGCCAGCCCCCCTCAGGGATCAGAACAAAAAACAATAGGTATGCTATACCTAGATTGAGTTTGAAAGAGATTGAGCTTTGAGGTTTGAGGCTGGATTGAGGTGTTTGAACAAGCTATGTTCTTGAGAATGTATTTCTTTTTTTGGAAAGAAGAAACAAGATTGGTGTAACCCTTTTGAAGTTTGTATCTCTATTTTTTTTTAAACCCTTTTAATGGAGGAACCGTGGGGGGTATATATAAAGTTACTTGGTGGCTAAGCTTCCCAACCTATAAAGGTGATGGGGACAAGTTTTTGACCGGAACGCGCGTATGGCGCCCCGACGCACACGTGTCATACCAACACGCGCATGGGTCAACGGTCAAGCTTTGACTGTTGACCACCACCTGTCTGTTTGACCTTCGCGCGCGGGTTTGGGTGAAGCGCGCATATGTACCACCTACTCACGCATTGGTCAACGGTCAAGCTTTGACCATTGATCAACACTTGTCAAGTTGATCTGCGTGCGCAGGCTCCAAACCAGCGTGTTTCGGTAGGGTTTTTGGGTTAAGGTTAGGGGTTCAAGGGTTTTCCAAACACTCAAAGCTCAAATATTTATCATTCCCGAGGTGTTCTTGATCTGTTTCATCATTGGGGAATCAAAAACCGAAAGTAAACTAATTTGTAAGCCCAGATTGGGGTGTCTACACTGCTCAACCCCTCTCCCTCCCTCTCTTCCTCACCAAGAGCCCTAATTACCACAAACCCAAAACCCCTAGAGCATCTCCAACTGTATTGTCTCTTCCCCCTTTTCGGCTCTTCCGTGAGCGAAACCCCTCAAAACCATCGACCAACAGCCTCATCTACCGCCTCGTCGAAACCCCGGCTGCTATAGTACCACGCCACAACCAACAAGGTACTGTAGGCTCTCTCTCTCTCTCTCTCAAAGACACCAAATCTAAGCCCGCAAACCACTGTGGCTCTGGCGAAGGTAAGCACAGTTACCTTCCTCTCTCTGTGATCTAGTCGGCGTAGCCGTTGTTCGGCCATCGTCGAGACTGTAGTTTGGTGCTTCCTCGAACAAGTTTGGAAGGGGGATGTTTAATTTGTAAGTTGTTTGGATCCGTTTAGCCGTTGACGGTGAAAGAATTTGTCTAGTGGTGGTGGTGAAAGAAGGGGATGTTTGGATTTGTAGTCTGATTCACAATCGCCAGTCCAATTTAATCGGCGTTATCTCTCGGCAAGCAACCTGTCGCCACTCGTACCACACAAACCTGCCGCCCTCACCGCTAGCCCTACTACTTACCACCGGAATCTCCGAATGGCGCCGTACAACAGCAACAGCAGTTCTCCGTTCAAGTCTTGTTTCCACTCCAGTCACTGGTCTTGATTCGCCACTGCCAACACCGTCGTTAGCACCATGCTATTCTCGGTTGCCACCTCTACGCTCGCCAAAGAGGTCCACGCCAAGTCTTGTGATCAGTGTGATTTTTCCTTTGTTTTTGTTGTTTGGTTTGGTGATATACATATATATGGATGTAGTATGTATGTATATATGTAGAGCACATAAAGGGTAATAACGTCTAAAATTTTCAAAAAAGAGGCCAGATGATCAATTCCATCCATTTCCAAACAGAATCTAAACGGATTCAGCATTTCCATTAGTATGATGGGGTTAAGTGCCAAAAAAAAAAGTTAGAGAGGTCAAAGTGTACGCGAGGTATAGTTGGAGAGGGGTAACTGTAATTTGCCCAAATTTCAATATACCTCTCAGATTTTATAATCAATGTCTAGTGACACCTATAATTTATAAACTTCTATTTTATTCCTAAACTATTCTTTTGTTATTCAATTAGTCCCTACCGTCCAATTCTATCAACTTGCAAGGTGGAAGGAAAATGTTAGAGAACCTATGTTGCACTAAGATGGCTTACGTTGAATGGAAAAGTTTTAAAATACCCTCGAAACTTTGACTCAATGTCTAATAGACACTCAAACTCTAATAAACATTAATTAGACACCTAAACTATAAAGTCATTATCAATCAACCCCAAACTGTTTAAATTTGCCAAATTACTAACAAAAATAGTTGACTTGGGTTATTCTTTCCTTTATATGTTTATTTGGATGCTACTCTCTCTCTCTCTCTCTCTCTCTCTCTCTCTCTCTCTCTCTCTCTCTCTCTCTCTCTCTCCATCTTTTAAGTAAACTTCAATTTGTAATTAAGGAGTTAGAAATAAAGTGTTTAATGTTATAGTTGTTACTAAGGAGCGAAATGGGATTGAGGGTAGAACTTAGGGGGTTTGGACGAGATATGAAAGTGTTCAGGTCTGAAGGAGAATTTGGGACTGGTAGTGGAGGTATAAGTGATAATTTGAGGGAGGGGTGATGCCATGTTTTTATGAGAATGCAAATAAATAAAAAGTGGCAGGAAGAGAGTTAGGGTTTGGCAATTTTCCTTCCAAAAAAGGGTGAGTCATCCATATGCATTTCCCCCAATTTAAGCCATGTCACTAACTTACTTGTTGGGTAATGACTAGATGTGTCCAATTCAGTAATTTTTGTTAGTAATTTAACGGATTTAAACGATAGGGGTGGATTAATTGAATGTTGGCTTCATAGTTTACGTGTCTAATTGAAGTTTATTAAATTTTGGGTGTCTATAAGACATTGAGGTCAAAGTTCTAGGGATATCTTGAAATTTTTCCTCCAACTTCGGTGACAATAGGGGGGCTAATTAAATAACGGAAGAATGGTTCTGGAGTAAAATTGAAGTTTATTAAAAAATAGGTGTCTATTAGATATTGAGTGAAACAAGAGCCACAAACAAGTGCTTTTCTCTCTAGCCTCCAACCGTAAAATGCACACACACACACACACACACACACACACACACACACACACACTCTCTCTCTCTCTCTCTCTCTCTCTCAAACGAGCAGTTAGGGTTTCAATTGTGGGGTGGGGGCTGCCTCATCTCTACCTCCACCTCCCCCCTCCCTCATCTTATTCTTTTATGTCTGGTCTTGCTTCTTGCCCCAATCAGTTGATGTCGATTTTCGGGTGAGCTCCGGCAAGGGTAGTTTCCAGCAATGATGGCGATGGTAGTCGACATCGTAGGGTTTGCTCAAGCCGCCTCCGCTCATTGTCTTCTCCAGATTTGGTGTCTATGGCGACGGCAG
Organism: Rhododendron vialii; assembly: GCF_030253575.1. Classification (NCBI taxonomy): domain Eukaryota; kingdom Viridiplantae; phylum Streptophyta; class Magnoliopsida; order Ericales; family Ericaceae; genus Rhododendron; species Rhododendron vialii. The sequence goes on along the minus strand of NC_080563.1, from coordinate 19,073,960 downwards.
GATAAAATAAATAGAGGTTTGGAGGATAGAGTTTAGTTAGTTCTCTTGGGTCGTGTTTGTGCCTTTTCATCTCCGGTTGGTTCTCCTCAATTTGGATTTTCGTCCCATTTTGGTTTTCCCAGTACCAGTGGGTGATGGTTATGAGTAATAATTTTGTGTTTTTGATGGTGTTTGCGAGTCTGTTGTTGTTTGTGTGTCTTTGGTGATTATGTGTTGGTCCTCGTTTGGTGTCCAGTCTCACTGTGGACGCAAGATTTAGCCGGCGTTTTTGCCATTTTGTGTCCGGAGCTTATTGTGATAGAAGGGGCTAGCACCTGAGTGGCATCCAGTTGCTCATGAAAGCAAGGACTCATCCACCGGCGATGCTCGCTAGCATTTTGTGCCCTTCTGACAGGAGCGTGCCGGTGATTGTCTTTGATGGATAGCAGTTCGGGTGGGATTTCCATCAGCTTTAGTTGTTATCTCTAATATGGTTTCTACACCTCCCTGAGGCGACTAAGTATCTAAATCTCTAACAACCACTGGAGCCGAATTTTATTTTCGGTGTGGATAGAGACTCGCGTTTAGGATTTACACTTGAGTTCGCCTCTTTGTGTTTATTGGATATCGTTAGTGTTTAGGGTTTGATTGTAGCTCATTATCTTTGTTTTTGGATGAAAATCTATTCTAATATATAAAGGGAGAGCACCACTTTGGTGTCTCCCTTCTGTCATGTATTTTTCTTTTGCAAAAATGTCCTCTAAAATACCAACACAAATACAAAACAATTAACTATGAGGATATAATGAACATTTTAACACACAAAAAAACTTCCAAAAACAGTTACCACCCACTACTTATCCCTTACTTCACAAAACTAGACACCTTTCTCTGAAACTCCTTTCATCACTAATTCACAAAAACAATACGCAATGTTTGAGTCTCCCCTCCCATTCTCCGTCCACTGCTTGATGGAATACCCAGTGTTAGTTTTTTTGCTCGGTAAGAACAGTAGTTTCTAAATATTTCTTTCCTTTTTTGACTATAATATGCATGATAACTTCATATGGGTTTGTACGAGTTGGGTTCCGTTTGTGGGTATCAAATCCACTTAATTTACTTTTTAAATATTTCTATTTTTTGGAAGGACATAACATACTAGAGGCCGGGCACACGCGATGTGTGTGCAAGTTGAATTTTGTCAAAATATGCACAATACCTTCCTGTTTATTGGTTGATCGAATTTTCAAAAATTTTATCAAACTTCAACTTGCACATGCATCACGTGTGCCCCGGCCTCTATCTATGTTAAGTGTCAGATTGCTTGTAATGAATGCAATTTGTGCTTCATTTAAAAACAAAAAAACAAACAAATGCTTGAGCCACAACCAAAACATCACCCAAAAGCTTCAGGTCCTTTGCCTCCATTGCGTCTTCCTCAACCAAACAGCCCGTTGCCGCCATGTTGCTGCCGAAAAATAACTCCTGAAACGGCCCCTAAATTAGCCCAAACCAGTCAAACCAGCCCTCAAGCAATACCCAAATCATCCCCTAAAAGCAGCCCTTACTCTTCCCCTAATAGTCTCCAAAAGTCCAAGTCATCCCTTAAAAGTAGGCCACACCGAATCAAACATCTCCAAAGCCGTCGTCTCCCATTATCCTTTCAAGACTAACAAGTCCGACTCCGATTCCAGCTCCGACTCCTTCCCCATCTCCTTGTCGTCATCTCCGGCCCATTTACTCAAACATCGGTTTCTTTCCACCGTCGATCTCCTCATCGTCCTCAACTCGCTTTGAGTTCTCCTAGCCGCCGTTCCCCACACAGTTGCCGGAGCCCTCCTGAGCAGAAGGGTCCCTGAAGGGGTGTTATGAGATTGGAGTGGAGGGTGAGGTGGATTGGAGGAGATAGTTCACATATTCTCAAAACATAGACAAGCATGTGTGGAGTACTGTGGTACGCGATTCTTGGTGTTATGGCAAAAAATAAATTTCCTAATTTATGATTTACTACCTGAGTATGAAATTACTTTTATTTATGCATTCCTTTTGTAAGCACCAAGATAGCGTGAAAATAAGATAATGGTTAGAAAATTAAAATGCAACGTGACACTGAACGTTTAACCAGGTTTTTGTTTTCATAAATGTGGTTTTTGATTTCTTTAACTGCAGTATCTCGGTTGTCTTCTGTCTATATCTTCAAGAGAAAGAAGATACAGGCAGTAATGGAGAGATCGGAATGGAACACCGTTAGAGCATCACCAGCCCTTATCCTTTTTACCCAAATGTATTACTGAATGGCACACTTGTAATTGATGAAAGTGAAAAGAGGGTTTGAAAAAAAAAAGGTATAGATTTAAGTCTCCCAAATTTGGGTCAGGAAATGAGTAGAACTCAAAATGGATAGGATTGGTACGGATTGGAGATGCTCTTATCTTACAGTAGGAATTTGATGTAGCTTTTTAATTATTCCTCTTCCTTGAGCTTGAGTTATTGTGAGAAGTCAAAAATACCCTCAACATTTGAGTATGACGAGTTGAGATCACACGGTCTTTTTTAGTGTTTGAGAAGATGGCGGAGCCCGAAGAGACGTGCAGTGGAATGGAAAGAAAAGCGTAGGTTGATTTTGAAGAAATACAAGTTACTATCAAGTACGACTATTGTAATTTATCCCCAGAAAATCTAAAGTAGTCTGCTAAATTCATGAGTTCTTTGGGTCATTATGAAAAATAAGACACATGTTAGATCGTACTAACAATCGTTGGAATGAGAAAGTAATTAATAAATATTTGAAACTAACAACAATTACAAGAAACATATATAGATGTTGAAGCTATATTTTCAAGTCAAAACTTGGAATTTCATTTATCGCCTTGCGGACTTTATAAAATACGAACAAGAAAAAAACCTCAAACCAATCATGGAATTGGTCAAAACTAAACTAACTAGTTTTACATTGATCCCCTCCCTTTCTACAGTTCCAGCTCTTCAAAATGAACATGACTTTGGAGTTCAACATTTTGTGTATCCCTTCTACATTTCGCTATGAAGGCTCTCTTATGTACAATTTGCTTTGCCCTTCTTGCAGTATAATCTTTCTAATATTCTCTATTTTGAGTCTTTTCTTTTTCATGCCCGCCTTCTCAAGAAAGAAGATATCTTTTCTATATTTAGACAGAGATCTCTTTTAAGACCAAGAATTCTGCACTCTCTATTTCTTGAGGGAAAGCCTGATGGGCAAACCATTCTGGGGAAGAGCAAAGGGGCCATACTGAATTCCACTGTGTGGGCCCACCATAGACCACCTGCACGTGAAAACAAATCACACACCGTTATCAGAAAAGATAGTAGACCATGTCTATTTTTAGAAACTGGACTTGTAACCACATTGATCGAAGAAGTCAATTACTCCCCCGTAAAGGGCAAATTCATGATCAGGTTTCACCCACCTGTACTTTGTGGTCAGATGATGTAGAAGCACCAAAATCTCCAGCTTGGCCAATTCATTCCCCGGACATGAGTGGGTCCCATTGCCAAATGGGAGGAATGTATTGGGTTTAGGTGATACCTGGTAAATCACATAAAATAGTAGATTTTCAGATGAAGAAAGGTAGCTGATAAAAAAATATATATATATATGAAGAAAGGTAAAATAGAACATAATACTGTAAGAAATAACATAGCAAACTGATTCATATTTTTACCTCAAATCTTGATGGATCAAATTTCTCAGGCTCTGGAAAATTATCTGGACTGTGATGGATATTTCTAAATAGGGGCAAGACTTTCCACCCTTTTGGGATAAGATATCCTGAAAACAATTTGCAAAATACAACAAAATTTAGCACAAGCAATCATAACATCAAATAGAGGAAATATAAATTTCTTATTATTACGAAAAACTTACCTTCAAATTCAACATCTTCAACAGCTTCTCTAAAAGTAAAAGACAAAATTGAAGCTACTCTCAATGTCTCTTGAATTACTCTTGATGTTATTGGCATATTCTTGGTATCAGCCCAAGTCAAAACCTTCTCCGCCCCACATTTTTCTCTTCTTATGGCATCTTGCTCTTCCTATTAGGTCAAACCAACACAAAAAGATTAGTTCTTTGACAAAAAGATAGTTGACTAGAAAGCTGTGGCTCGTATTCATTTTAAATGCGACCGTCACCCTAAATTTAAATCTGAAACACAAATTGAGATTTCATTAGGTGTGCAGAATTAGATTCTTACAGCGACTAACTGTAGGACACTGGGGTTTTCAGCAAGATACTTGACGATCCACGTTAGCACGCTGGCGGTAGTGTCTCGAGCCGCGAAAATGACACCGATCACGTTATCAGCGATTTGTTCATCGGTTAGGCCTTCTTTGTCTCCCATGAAAGATCCGAGCAAATCAGTGTGGTTGTTCTTCATCTCCCTCCTAACTGAGAGGATTTTTGCCAAGATCTGGGCTAGTTCCTTCCTCGCTTTCATCGATTTATGGAAGAGAGTCCCCGGAAGATTAATTGGCATCGAATTGTATCCTTTTTCAAGAATGTAGTAGCAGCTCTTGAGCTCTTCTCTGTAGAGAACTCCATCCTTTCCCAATATGGAAAGTAATGCAACATTGAAAGCGTACTGCAGTTATTGAATTCACCAGAAACTAATCAAAACCCAGATTCCAATTTGAAGGAATGTTGAAGGAAAAAATTGTTCCTGCCCCAATTGAGCACTTGAGGAGTCGTGTGAAACAGGGGAAAAACAGAGCAGCTCTGTTTTTCTGTGTTTTGAGTAAAAGAGTGGAAAAGGTGGAGGGACTCACCGTCTTCATTTCTTGGAAAGTGTTGACCAACTGTCCTTCCCATGATTCAAGAGATCCGACCGCTATCGACTCGATATCAGAGACGATGTTCTTGATTGATTCGGGCATGAATGCTCTGAGAACCATTCTCCTCAACTTCGCATGGTAATCTCCTTGGTGAAAGAAAATCGCTTGTTTTCCCAACATCCTCTCTTTGCTCGCCGGAAATGTCGGCTTGAAGAGGTGAGCTCTCGTGACAAGCACGTGTTTCGCCGCCTCCGGGCTGGATATCATCACACAAGGACAACCCAGGATGTGGGTCTTGAGTATCGAACCATACCTGTCAAAAAAACAGAAACGCACCAGATTTCCTTTTGAGCATCACATGAGAATGACGAGCTGAATTAGACACGGGAAAAAAAACATGAAATATCGTTATGTACTAACTTCTTGACTTTTGAGGCAAAGAAGACATTTGGGTTTTGAGAGTAGAGTTGGAAGGTCTCGCCGATGTAAGGCCAGCCCATGGATCCCGGAGGGAGAGGCAGTCTCGGGCGACCGGGGGAGGTGAGGAATTTTAAGAGGCAGGGGACAGAAACGAAGAGAGAAATAATCAAGCAAAATACGGTCGCGAACTCCATGTCAGTTACGAGTGGTGGGAGTAGTACGAGTGGGGAGATTTCGCACTTGGGAGATGTTAATTTGAGTTTGTGTGAAGAGAAGAAGTGAGGAAAGGGGAGGTATTTATAGGTGGGCGGGAGAAGGGAGCTATCGATCGATTACAGGCATACACAGCTCGAATCCCACACATGGAATCTCCCTCCAGCTCATGCTTTTGGAAGGGGAGAGAGAGAAGAGAGAGAGATGGGGCACGTGTCAGTTTAGATACAGAAAGAGGGTGTGGAGATGTTTGACCATGACAGTGAGCACGAAAGAGCGAGGTACCACAACAGAACACCCTTTTGGAAGATAGAAAGGGTGGAGGTTGAGATGGGAGGAAAAGGGCATGGAGGGCAACGGCAAAAAAGGAGGAGGAGCCTTTGGTGAATCCTTTCATGTAATTGGAATGTTTTTTTTCAGAACTCATCTAAAATATTAGGCTCCCTTTCTTTGTTTGGGCGTAAAATATTTTCACCTATTTTTTCGGTGTTTGATTGTGTAAAAAATTAGAAAAAATTTCATTAATCGGATGAAAATGACTTATCCTTAAATCTTCCATAAGTTATTTTCCAAAATGAACCCACTGTCTTCTACTGTAATTCTCACTGCTCAGTTTCACTGATCATCAATCCTGACCCACGTTCAATTCCAATATTCTTAGATCTCTCCACCGTTTAAGCCTCTCCTCTTTCTCTCTACATTATTTTGTTGATTTCTGAAAATATTTTCAAGTGCCAACCAAACACCGGAAAATAAAAAGTTTGAAATTTATTTTCTGAAAAAATATTTTACGTCGAAACAAACGGAGCCTTAATGTCAAAGATTTTTGTTATCAAATACCGATTAATGTAATTTAAGAATAGATAAATTAAATCATGGTCTTAAAATACAACATCTACTTAAATTTTTATCTATGATATCATCACTCGTTAAATTTTGATTATGTAAGTATATCCTATTTTACCCTTATCTAATTTATGCATATATAGAGATGTGTGTGTGTGGATATTGAATGTATATAGATATATCAATCTATATCCGTTTTAGTAGGGGTACTGTGTACTTGTTTTTAGGAATTTTATCACTTTTTTTACGGTGAATTTTATGGGATGATCAGGATAATTGACTAATTCTAATTTTGGAGTGTTTCTGAATTTTTAGAAGACGTATTTAGGTTCTCAACATTTTTACCACCTCTAACTATTCTCATGTCATCGTATTTTTGCAAAAACTAGGTGAATTATTCTGGTATGTAATTGTAAAAAAACACAAATTTCTATCGCATTATGTTTGACAAATATTGAAATATCAAATGATGTGGTTAAGTGCATAAATTACATGTGTTATCGTTTCTAAAATTTGTTCAAATGATCTATATACGTTGGGGTCTCCCATGGATTTTTGAGGTGCACTTAAACTAGCTAAACAATATATATTATCATACAAGTTTAGTAGCTACTAACTTACGTACTAAACATATAAGGTGATAAATAAATTCCAATGGAAATTAGGATGTTTTGGAAGAAAACAGAACTCCCTAGATTCAAGAATCCAAATGTGTGGCGCTATTGTTTCCATTGCATAACATAATTCCTTTTCATTTCCTAGCTTAAATTTATAAAAATGGAGTGATTTTCACCAGTATTTTTTTTTTTCCCGGTCAAACGGAAATTCTTTTCACTAGTATTTATGCGGCTACATAAAATTGTGATAAAATCCGCTGACTTGTAAACAATATATGTTCACAAACGGAAGTATGCATAAAAATGGCAAGTGTGCTTTGGTCTCTCTCATGATTGAGAAGTATCTTAGGTCTGGTCAACCCCTTTGCTTGGTGTCCATGGTATGTCCCCTTGTTAGGGTCACTTGGATTTCAATACGTTTTTTTTAATAATGCTAATCAAATTGAACAGGAGTCACAAAATAACAGGAACGAAAAGGTGCATAAGTTTGAGAAGTACCAGTTGATCATTAATTTTTAACATAATTTTATGGGAACGGAAGTGCATCGATGATGCACAGATCAGCTTGTACGGCCCACTTTGAAGTCTCATTCAAATGGTCCAAGCTGGTCATTAAATTTAAAATAGTTTTTTGAATGGCTCTAACAAATTCAGTTTAATTAATCGGATCAGAGTAAGTTGTTGATCCAATTGTCAAACTAGCTTTACTTCAAAAATTATTTCAGAATTCAAGGTCCTAAATTTTGGATGAAAATTTGAAATGTTGGATAAAGCACAGTTACTTGATTGAACAGAATTTTTACAAGGCCACCCGAAATATTATTCAAAGATTAACAAATGCCTCGAATCGTTGGTGTGGGACCCAAAGTTGACATATGCCGATCTGTACACCATCGGTGGATTCCCCCTCGGTACCTATATTTCATTTGGTTTTTTTAGTGAAAAGTCAACTTGTAGCATTTACTTGGCGAAATGGCGATACTAGATTAGAGAGTTTGACCCGTTTAATTAAAGAGATTGATTTGGGGTCACATAGCTTTAAAAACATAGTACCATTGCTCAACAAGTTAGCCTTAAAAACATAGTACCATTGCTCAACAAGTCATATTTAGGTGAAGGAAAGACATGAGAAAACATCCTTCCAAGGCAATTTCTTCAATTGCTAGCTTTTCTAATATTATTTGTGTTGATCATCAATAGCTATCATTTGCCAATTAAATACCTGGGTTTGCTGCTGGGTGCTAATCTAAATAGAATCAGAACATGGGATCCAGTGGTGGAGAGAATGGAAAAGAGGCTTAGTGTGTGGCGTGGGAGATTCAACACTTAAGGGGGAAGACTTACTTTACTGAATTCTTCCCTTAGCAGTTTGCCTATCTACTTTATGTCCATGTTTAAAATGACGGTAGCAGTTGCAAAGGTATTGGAAAAGATCCAGAGACAATTTTTTTGGGGTGATACGATGGAAAAGAGAAAGCTTCATCTGGTCAAATGGGAGTTGATTACTAAAAAGAAAGAGTTCGGAGGTTAGGAGTAAAAAATTTAATGATTCAAAACCATGCTCTCCTAGCCAAGTGGTGGTGGAGGTTTTATAAAGATAGCGATTCACTATGGGTGAAGGTGGTCAAAAGTAAATACAAGTTGGAACAAAGGTGTTGGTTACCTCGGTTGCCATCTTCTGGCAAGTCTTCAACTATTTGGAAAGACATATGTGTAGACACCCCAATCTGGGCTTCCAGATTAGTTTACTTACGGTTTTTGATTCCCCGATGATGAAATGGATCAAGAACACCCTGGAAATGATAGCGTGTTTGAGCTTTGAGTGTTTGCAAAACCCTTGAATCTAACCTAGCCTAAGTCACTTCAAAAACCAAAAACCCTACTGATGTGCGCCAGGGCGCAACCATCCCGCGCCAAGGCGCACCATCGCACGCCTGACTCACTCCATCGCGCGACAATGCGCCAGGGCGCACCATCGCGCGACAGACTCACTATGTCGCGCGACGGTCAAAGCTGTCCCCATCACCTTTATCAGCTAGGATGCTTAGCCACCAAGCAAACCTCAACCAGCCTCGTGGACTGGTTGAGCTCCTCTCATTACACCAACCAGATTCACCTCCATCCTTCTCTATAAATACCCCCATTCTTCTTCCATTAAAAGGGTTCAAGAATTTCAAAAGAATACACTTTGGGTCACCATTCCCCATTTTCACACCTCAACCTTCCAAGAACAAAGCTTGTTCTTTGCTTCTACCACTCAAACTCCTCAATCAAGCCTTCAAACATCAAAGTTCAAACACCTTTCAAACTCAAAACCGAAGGTATAGCTTACCTTTGTTCTGTTTTCTGTTCTGATCTCTGAGGGGGGCTGGCAGGGCCAAGGCTGGTAATCAATACCAGTCCTGGTCCTAAAGCTAGCAAGGTTTCAAAAACCGTCGAGGTAGGAACCAACGCGCGATGGTCCCACTCTCGCGCGCGACACTCTGGTGCTGCACGCGATGGACCGCGTGGGGATTGGTGTCCTACTATTTTGTGCTTTATTTTGTGTATAGATCACTCTGTTGAGCATGTTAATAACCAGTCTACTGCTTTCCTTTGTTAGAAATTGCTAGCCGTAGTTCAATTTGCATGTTTTCTGTTTTGGAGTACCCCTTGGATCATTCTGGACCTGTCCCAGAATCCAGAAATGTGTAAACCAAACACTGGTCCGCGCCAGGGCGCACCATCGCGCGCCGGACTGGCTCCATCGCGCGACAGTGCGCCAGGGCGCACCATCGCGCGGCAGACTCACTCCGTCGCGCGACAGAGCGCCAGGGCGCATCCTCGCGCGCCGGACTGGCTCTGTCGCGCGACAGTATGCCTCAGACCAGTGAGTGGCCTTGCACGGGTAGCTTAGTTTTAGGCCATTATTTTGTCCCCACACTGTTTATGGGGTGTTTTATTAATTTGTAAGGCTTTACAGCCTTTAAACTGTATATTATGCTGCCTATAAACTGCGTGGTTTGCCCTGGGTGTGCACTGGTCCTTCCAGAGCCCAAATGGTTTGAGAATAAGAGCTGTGGGTTTGAGCTCACCGGCGCGCGCGTGTCTCGGAGTTGTGCGCGCATGAGTAAACAGCATGCAGTGACTCGTTCAGTGCATGCTGGTTTCTTCCTACGCACGTCACTCCAAAACAGGGGCCTCCCAGTTTGTTTAAACTCCCACAGCAGTCTGTTCTCATCCTATACTAACTGCTCATCGATGCTATCTAACACATCCTGCAAACTGTTACAGTTTTAATCCCCGATTAACTTTTCCCCCGCCCTAATTGGCTAAAAATTGATTAATCAAACAGAATCGCAAACAAACATTTTTCGCAAATGCCTAAGTAGAGACCGATCTCCGGATTGGGCGAGAGGGGTGCCATAAAACCCTTCCCCTCTCGTAACCTGGCTCCCGAACCCAGATATGGTTATGACGGATTGGTTCCTTAACTTTTTCAAAACAAACAGTGCGGCGAGTGCTTCGAAATACGGTTCCTTGGGTGTCGGACCTTCAAACCCGAGTGGCGACTCTGTATTTTTGCGAGCGCTTGCTTCCCCGCTCGCGCTCCCTCGACTCGGGCATCTCGCGTCTCGGAATCTGGAAATTTCGAAGGGCACGGTGCCCACAATATGCTTGGTCGGGGACTCATCCTCTGTCATTGGATCAGTTCTTCAGGAGGGCTTCAGAGTAGTTGTTCATTCCGATCAGGACATCTCCTTTTGGAATCAAGTTTGGCTAGGTGACACAACCCTCAAGGAGGAGTTCCCTCGATTATACCTAATCTCTACTCAAAAAGAGAAGGTGATCAGGGATTTAAAAGATGCAAGTGATGGTGGCAGATGGAACTTGTTCTTCCAGAGAAGTTTGAGAGATTGGGAAGCTCAACAATTTGATGATTTACTCATGCATTTGCAGCCAGTGATTTTGGATCAATCCAGATGTGATATGGTGTGTTGGAGATGGGCATCTGATAACTGCTTCTCCCTTAAATCAGTTTATAATAAATGGGAACAAATGGGTTTTTCAAGCAATCTGGTGATGGGTTCAATCTGGAAGAATATTTGTCGCCCAAAAGTGGAAATATTTGCGTGGCTAGCACTGCAGGATCAAGTGGCATCAAGGTCAGTTCTCCTCTCTAGAAACTTGATTCCTATGGGCCAATCGGTGATGTGCCCCCGCTACTCATTTCTGTTAGAAACGCCTGAGCATCTTTTCCTTCATTGTCAATTCTCGTGGCTTGTGTGGTCATTGATTTTGGATTGGTGGCATTTTAGTTAGGTGTGCCCGGCCTCTCTGGTTGATTTGTTTTCATGGTGGCTAGGGAATGGTTTCAAAAACTTGGAGAGGTATATGTGGGAAACATCTTTCCATGCTACAATTTGGTCTTTATGGTTGGTCCGGAATGATCTTGTGTTCAACAATGCTACATGGCAAGTGGAGGATCTTGGGGAGTTAATTAAAACTAGAGTAGCAATGTGGATTAAGGTGAAGTTTGATATTAAGGTGCACTCGGTGGAGGACTTTATATCTTGACGGTATGAGGAAGGTGAAAGTTTAAGTTCTTTGGAGAGGGGTGGGGCGGTTCAACTCTCTGTTGGATGGTCCTCTTCTTCCTTTTTCTTGTTTTCCTTTGCTCTTAAGTTTTTATGCTTAGTGAGCCTCTTCTTGATGTACCCATTTCGAGCTAATAAAATTTCTCCGTTTTGTTGAGAAAAAAAAAATAGTTATCATTTTTTTTGTTATAGCTATCTTTTATGACCTTACTTTTTTTTGATATAACTTAGTACTTGGCCCAGACCAACAAATTCGGAGGGCAATCTCATCGTTTACTAGCAAGACAGAATGGCACTACTTAGTGAGACCAAGTGAAAGGATTCAATTATAGTTGGCGCAAAGCCCGTATGGCCATATATACTGACTAGCTAGCACATGATTTTGATAGCATGAAGTTAAAAATTGAACTCCAATAAAAAAAACTTCATGAAAGTGGAAAATTACAAAATATGTGTAACCCATCAAAATTGAAAGAGGGAATTGCAAACTTCCAAAACTAACATAAGAAGGTTTTCGGCTTTATTTGGTTGGTAGTTTAGTTTAGTTTTGGTAGTGGGTAGAGAGAGAAATAGGGTAATAATTGGAAAGAGGGGTAATGATTGGAGAGAGATACAAAAAGAAGAAAAAGTAATAATTAAAAAAATAGGGTAATGATTGAAGAAAGAAGTAGAATAATAATTGAAAAACTAAACTAACATAGGTACCAAACACAACCTTCGTAATTTTCTCATTGGTAATGGTCGAATTAATTAGATATGTGACACATCTCAATTCCCAATGCAAATAGCAGATAACAATGCCACACTTTGCCTCGCCCTAAAGGTTATAGTTCCGACATTTCGGAATAAAAAAGAACATGCAAGAGTACTAAAAACTCCTCATAGTCAGACCCCATTTTGCTTTTTTTAAAAACCTTCTTTTTTTAAAAGAAGGTAATTTTAAACTCAAATATAACGAAAATGAAAAATAATTTTTTAATTTTTTTTTACACCGTGTAAAAAATCTCAATGAGATTTATCAAACAAGATTCATATTAATAGAAAAATTATTTGCGTAAATACATGATTTTTTACCTTAAAATTTGCCTTCTTTTTTAAAAATAAGCTTTTTGAAAAAGTGGAACGATCTCTCATAACCCAAAAAGGTTTGTTTGCCCTAAACCTTGTCCGGTATTTGTCATCCTTCGCAACATCTTTTGTGTACCTTAGACTAGTAGATTGAACAAGGATAAGGTTTGGGGCAAACAAACTTCACTTATACCTTGACTTGGGCCATGTGCGGATATAATCCATCACGTTCACTTTGTCGCACTTGTAACCTCCTGTTCATCGGGAAAAATCCCATTCTCACCCAATTCCGTCAAAGTAAGAGGTGTACCTTACATGCTTCTTGAATCTAATGAATATATTAAAACTTTAATTTGAGCTGATCATAATGTATTTATCAAAGAGTATATAGAAGTAAAAATTTATGTCGGTCAGATGATAAGCACCCGACAATGCCATTAAGGGTGCGCTAAGTCCTTAGTTTAGTTTAATTATGTCGTTAAATTAGTTGTTTTTATTTACTTTTGCACGTAAGGTATTTCTTTAATGTTTTCAGATGAATCGTGTGAATAATGCATGTTTTGACGTCATGGATGGTCCAAATGCGTCCAAGTACCCGATGAACCAATGAAGACCCTGTCGGCCCCTGAAAATCTGTCTTAAGTATAGAAAAATGACTTTTCGAAAAAGTATTGATTTTCGAGATAAAAAATGACGGTAATTGATCCTTGAATTTTTCTAAGAGCAACTTCAAATTTGCAAGATTTTATTCAAAGAACAAGGTCATGTTTTGAGTCATTTTATCTATAAAAAATCGTGTTGTTTTCTGTTTTATACTAAAAGCTGTGGGTTAACATTTTGATTTGATTGAAATATCAAAATTCTGGTAATGCCATTGTTTTCAAATGGGGGGTACTTCCTTATTTTCATTAAATAAATTAAAGTAAGAAAAGGTAAAAGAAATATTTAAAATGCAATATTTACTTAAGTTTAGGGAATAAAAATAAGATGCTATGAAAGCTATTGAGTGCTGTGGAAGCTGCTGGGAGCTATGAAGCTGAAGTGCTAAAGATAAGGGGCTCGGCATCGATGGGAAGGGAAATGATCCATCGATGCCGAAGTACTTAGAGGTCCAGTTCCTTACCCATCTCGGCATCGATGGGAAGTATTATGTTGCATCGATGCCGAGGCCTTTAGCAGCAGCGTAAGTTCTTCTCCATTGATGCCGAAGGCTTTAGGATGGCGTCTTTGGAGCATCTTGAAGAATATTCTGTGCGCGTACTTGGAAGATATAAAAGCCTGTGATGTCATTGTACAAACAAGTAGAATAGATTTGCTTACATCATTTGTAGATCTAGATCTAGATTTTGAATTGTTCTTGAATGTTCTTCAATTTTCAGCTTTGAATCTTTAATTTCTGTCTTCATTAATTAGTTTTTGATATTGTCGTCCTTATTAAAGTTGTAGTAAATCTTTCGATCTATCGTTTAATCCAATTTCCTTCTAGTGTTGTTAATTCAATTATGCTAAGTAGATTTTTGCTTGCTCCTATCTCAATAGATATGTGTGAGTAGTTTTTCAAGGTTAGGTCATGGGGTGATTAGCACATCATGGCTCAAGTAGAATTGCGTTTTTCACCATAAAGTTTAAACCTTTGGCTCGAGAATTGATGTGGGGTTCGGGTTTATTTGTCAAATCGCTAAGGTGTTAATCTCCTTGAACATGTGTAGGTAAGAGCACCTCCTACTTACCACACATGATGCTTGGAGCTCTGACGCACGAGGCATTTGCTAAATAAATTCTAGAGCTAGCTTGGTAATCGAACCATTCTATTTTCCGATTTGGGAACCTTAATTGTGTATCCTGAACCGTGTAATCGGGTGAGAAATGCAGTTTAACTTGAGTCGTGAGTGTTAGTAATTCCTAAACCTAATCTGCCTTTTATCTTAATTTATTTGCTTTTCAATTTAGCCCATTTTCATTTCCACTACACACGTAAAACCAAGTTGGCTGTCTAAAAGCCGAAAGCCCTTACTTGCATCTACAAATTCAGCAAAGCCGTATTAATTATTCCCTTGGGTACGATCCCGGTCTTCCGAATTATCATGCTTCAACTGACGTATTAAGTCCTACGCTTGGGGCATTATTTCATAAATCGGAGCAAACGAAGCATCAGACATTAATAACTCAGTGATCGGGGAACATTGTTCTTGTTAAAACGAGAGGTAAATTTAATTTTGAAAGTTTACTTCAAAGTAAATTCTATTTGTTGACCATGATTTTTTCATTTTTTGATCGACTTGTATTTTGGTATGGATGTACTACTTTTCAAGCTCTACAATATTAGCGGTTCGGATCTAATGTTTGGTACAAGGGATGGATTTGTTAGATTCAAAGAAAAAGAAGACTCAAGAAAAAAGATAAGAGCGTATTGGACTTTCCATCGTTTGTGTTGTTAGATTTTGTACTATTTTCTTTAACTAGACACATGATGACGTGTTGTTCCGCGCGAAATTTGTATTCTGATCAGTGAACTGACACATAATAAGATTGAACAAGTGACATGAGATTGGTAATCAGACACATGATCATGCAGTGTTACACGTTTAAGTAATAACTTTCTTTTTTATCACATTCTCCAAGTTTGGTTAGAGTTCCCTTACGGTATTGGCAGCCTTGCCATGTGCAGTTGTGTGCTGCATTTTGCTAGTTGCTTGCGCCTTCTCTCCTGCTTCACCAGCTATAGTTGTGCCTTATAGTGGCCTTTGTCAAAGCCACTCATTGGTCATGTACATCCAAGCTGCCCGGACTGCTACCAATCCAAATTTCATTCATGTGGCATGGTGCTATGTCCCTTTTGTAGACCCTTTGAATGCTACGGAGACAAACGCTTTGAATGCTACAGAGACAAATGGAGTCCTTAAACTTTTTGTTTCCATTCTATTTCCTTCATGGCTATGTAATAGACTCAAACTCATATCTCTCGGTACTAATGTTCCGTTGTTTCCGTTTCCTCTTTTTTAGATGGAATGGAAACAAATGGTACTCTTTACTTTAGTATCTTGTAGCCAATTGACTTAAGGGTCACTTTTCTTTATTCTTCTTTTTCTTTCTTTTGTTTCCTCCTGAAGTATGCCCCTTGTAGGCTGTATATTTGGTTATCTCCTTTTTTTATTTCAAGCTGATTTACCCAAAAATAATAATACTTTAGTCTTTTCTTTTGAGAAATAATTTTGGCACTCCCCTTCTCTCCAACGGCACTCCTCTTTTCTCTCCATCTCCATCACCTAAATTGAAACACAAAGAAAAGTACGGTAAGAGAAAAGGGTGAGTGCCAAAATCACTCCCCTTTCTTTTTATACGAAGTAAAGTCTTTTTCAAAAACTCCATGTAAATTTCAAATCAAAATGAAAGATAAGCAATGTGACAATATAATACACATGGTGTAGTACACTTCACACTATACCCATGGACAAGGTTATCTTTGCGCCGTTGCCGGTAAAAAACACCATAGGTACAGCTAGAGCTTCATCTCTATCAGTATATATAACCCCACAACAAAGTTGAATTTGGCACATACATTTGACAAAACACGTTCGCCAATAGTAATAGATTCAATTTCCATTTGACCGGAAAAAAAAAAGAAAAAAAAGTAATAGATTCAGACAAGGGGGCGAATGTGGGAGGAAAAACTGCCTAGCAGTGCCAAAAATGCATTCAAAACGTGAGAGGCGGACAAAATTGAAAAGGAAACTTTTGGAACCAATATAGCATAGCCGAATAATTCATAATAACCCGTAGATGACGAAACTGAGATTATGAAGGGTTTGTCGAGCGGTAGTGAATAAGCAATGATTCTTTCTCCTCTATGAGGTCGAATATGCAAATTCCAATGTCCTCTGTAAACTGTAATAATTTACAGAAGGCGAAATATTATTAACCTTGGAGCCATTGAAGAATTTCTCCGATCGTTAATTTCAGAATAATAAAATTATTTGATATGTGCAAGATAACTTGAACATCAGAGTGTGTGTATATACAGAAATGATTCGTGCACAGCAAGCTGTGCACAGCAGCCTCTGAAGTGATTTTGGGTGTTTTGTTAACGCCTCTAACAATATCGAACGAAGCTCATTTTTTACAGAGACCTTAAACGACATATTTTGAACAAAATGAGCGGCTCCGATCATCTTTGTGCGACCCGGGACGGGAGAAAAAGGCTGCTGTGCACAGCAGTCTGTGCACGTAGCATAGCTCGTGTATATATATATGTGTGTATGTGTATGTGAATGTGTATGTGTGTGAGAAAAAAAGGAAGGATTTGAGCTTTAGAAATGATTGAAGGGCCATTCCAGCCAGCGCAATTAGCGGGGCCAAAAAAGGGCGACTTTTTATGGCCGTACATGCAGGAAGAAGATTGGAGTATGTTTTTTTTTTTTTTTTCCGATCATTCTACATTCACACTCATTTATACATTCAATTACACATTCATACTCATAATAAGGGTGGAGCCTGTATACACTACATACCCAGTGTGTATGGAACCTATCCCTATTGTGAATATTAGTGTGTAAATGGGTTTGTAAATAAGTGTAGAGTTATAATTTTCTTTCTTTATTTGGTCAAACGGAAGTTCAAGAACGGAGTATGTGTTGAAAGGAGTATTGTGGAAAAGGTGGGGCGCTTTCAAAATTGCATTTATTGCCAATTTACACGCGTCTTCTACGCGAACTGGTCGACATCAAAATGGCAGTAACGTGGACTAACCTTAATTCTTTTTTCAAGCAAACTCACAATCGATCTGTGTTCGGTATAAGATTTTAAGAGAGTCTTTTGGTGTAATAAACAAAAAAAAAAAATAGACAAAGAATCTCCAAAAAAAAAAATGAAAGTAATAATTAGTGAGAGAGAGAGAAAATTTATTGGGACTCGTGCAGAGAGGAAAAAAAAGATGGATCTAGATTCCCCTACCGAACACGGCTATTTAATTCTTTTTATTTTGCACAACCTTAGTTAATTTTTGGAGGACTAATATTAAGGTAAATGCCATTTAAAGCACGATACAATTTTATATGGATTAACCCTATAATAGTTGATAGCAGCTATCAGCATCTCCAAGACTTCAAATTTGAAGGTGTCAAATTTTTTTAAAGGCTCACATGACAAATTGACAATCAAAATTTAAAATGTACAAGTATAACTTCTCATTCTCCAACCATAACTTCAAAAATGTCATGGGCGAAGGCCATGTCAATTAATCTACGTAGGATTTAACCTTTCAAATGGCATTGGGTTGGAGCTAGTATTGGCTTTAAAAACGACTACACTACCAATGTGGAATTTGAAGGTCCCGATTGGAGATGCTCCCGAACTTGAAACCTCAAAATTAGCTCATTAATCCCAATCTGCCTTTCACATTTAGATAGACCCTAACAATTATCCAAGCTCTACTTTATGCTAGTACTTGATCGATCGGTGAAGTCCTCGCTTTCTATCGGAAACCTTAGCCTCGCCCCATTAAAAAAGCTATCAATCTGATTCCCGAAGTCAAAGTCAAGCTTCCCCACCTGGCAAGAGTGAAACTCTCTCCTTGACGTATTGATATTGACTACCAAGCACGAGACTGGGAAAACTTATTTTGCCAATAAAAAAAAAAAAAAAAGAGACCTCGAACTTGAGATCTTCAGGAAGGATGTACATGTGAAAATAGTGAGTCATTTCTTTCTTCTTCTTCTTTTTTTTTTTTGATCAAACAAAAATATAATAGTGAGTCATTTCTATGTAGTACTATAAGGTTTTGTGCGGAGTGGCTTAGGTAGATTTTTGCACAAAATTTAAATGATGGCACTAAACATGTACACTACGTACGGAGTACATTTTTCGTGTTGGTTTCGTGTTGGATACTGGCCGGGGGAAGGAAGAAGTTATCAAATTTAATACTAGTAGTATAAATTTTGCAAACAAAAAAATTAGGGATCGGAGTGGAATACTTTGACGAGTTAATTAATTTTACAAAGAGATACTACGATGTACTACTTTTTGATTTATAAAGACAGGCTTTTGATTTACAAAGAGATACTACGATGTACTTTTGATTTATATAGACAGGCTACGTACAACCGAATAGATTCTCTCCCTCCAAAACCAAAAGAAAAAAATGTGACACTTGTACGAACCGTCACCATCTTTACTACTAGTAGTAGTCAAAAATTAAAAATGGACTTTTTAAATTAAGAGGAGAAGATAACCTTTCTCTCGTGAATAAAGGCTTCTTCAAAATTGTGGTACTCCAGTAGTATCTTTTTTTTTTTTGGGTAAGTATACTCCAGTAGTATCTTGTCATTGCATGAACGTACAGATAGATAGGTGCCGAGTTGTCGCTCTTGTCATCATCATCTCTCGGTCCCCAGCTAAAACTCGATTCTAGATTATTTATTTCGTATTAATTTTATTTGAAATTTTACCCGATTCCATGTTTGATTCACATCACATACGAGATAAGAAAGTGTTTTTTAATAAAACATTTTAAAAATTGTTTCCAATTTTTTTTTTTAAAACAATTTTTCAAAAAAAATAGTGATCCAAAAATACTTAATGAAAAAAAATTTATTACAAAATTTTTTGGAATAGATATTTTTCTTTTACAAAAACTACATTTTTAAAACAGATTTTTTGAAAAAAAAACTAGTTCAAATTTTTTTTTTGAATTTGTTTTTTGGAAAACATTTTTTTGATATAAATTTTTACAAATGATCATTTTAAAAATGCTTTTTGAGAACAATTTCAATATAATCCGAATATTTTTTAAAACAATCCCTTGTTAATCATACCCATTCCCACCTCCCCTTGGGATTATTTATTAACCCCATATAGGGATAAAATTAGTATCAGGATTGATAATCTCAAAAGGGCTAAAATGAATACCAAGATTGATAATCTCAAAAGTCATTTCGGGAACAAAATGTAGGATTACTTAGGATTAGGTACAGTTAGTCCAATCCGAAGCAGTTATTTTGTGAATCAAACGAGGTGGGGTATCTCTTGGAAAATCAAAACTTGTCTTCTTATATTTTGGTTGTCCATTTAAGGGGTTGGTAACATTAGCAGTGAAGTCTAATAAAACAAAACAGTGTGAAAGTCTCATAATGGTCCATAATTAAAAATCTTTTTTAGTAGAGAACGTTAAAAATAATTGTAAGTGGGTGGGTCAATTGATAATGATGAGGGAAGAGAGAAAAAGAGAGAAAGGAAAAGGGAGAGTGATCCCCATTAAATTTATTTATCCGAAGAGAAAAAATGGCTAGTTTAGTTATCCAAAGTCCAAAATTTGGGTATTAATTAAGGGATCGTTAAGTTTGGTTATACCCCATATTTTGGACCAACATTGCTAGGTTTAGAATTTTTTAAGTTTTTGTTATGCTATTATAGACACTCTAATAAGGGATGATTTGGCGAAATAAGCCAAGTGGCTTATTTTTTGTCTTTATTCAATTTTTTTCGTCTTTGTATTTTTTGTGGATTATTATTCATTTTGACGAGAGGAATCAGAAAAGTAAAAAATTATTATCCAAACTCAACTTTTTTAATAAAGCAGAAAATTCTATTTTTTGGCTGATTTTTTGCTTTTTTAAAAAAATAAGTAATCCAATAAAAAATTTGACACAAACCCAACAAATGCAAAGAAAATTTTAAACAAAGAAAAAAAAACACCAAGTGTATTATTTAGCCAAAACACCCCTACTAAGAGCATCCACAGTGTTATAATCAAAACAAAAATGTTTATAATGTTAGCAACATTTGCTCAAAAAGAGCTCACATTAGAATAATCAAACTTAAAAACATCTTAGCAACTCATCAAATTTTGACCATTGGATAATCAAAACTACCAACCTTTTGCTAATAATCAAATTTAATTGTCTTCACATTTTCTCAATCAAGTACACCATCATTACACAAAAACCTTCTTTCTTCCATTTTCAACATGTTTATAACAAAAATACTTTTAAAAACAGTTTTTTTTTTTTGCAAAAATAATTTTTTTACACGTTTTTTGTTATTAAAACTGATTTGTTGGTTGACTTCTATTGTTGTTCTTTTACCTTTTTGCCCGTCTGGGGTTTTCCATTTTTCTCTCTGCCATTAACAAATCCATTGGGTAGATCCAAAGAATAAAAAACATCACAAGTTGGGTACCCCTGTTGATGAATCACCTGGGGCCTACATCTTAATTATTAGACATCCTATGCATCGGTCAAGCATTTTGATCACATACAATGGGTTGTGCTAGCATGACAAACATCTGTAAATTTATCAGTACTCCCTGAGCCAGAGAGCACTTACAACTAGATTTTAGGATTCATTAATAAACTTGATTAATTTAACTGAAACTCTTAATATATTATTCATCATCGAACCAAAAGGTTTGGTTTGGTTTGGTGTGATTTTGCTTTTAAAACAGCTGGGGGAAACGTCACAGAACACCAACTAAACCGTATGTTGATGCTAGTTTTTTTTTTCCTTTCTTTTTTTCTTTGGGCATGGTCTTATTAATTATAACAATATCTAGTCTAGATCTTCCACTGAGTCCTTCCTAGATTGCATAATTTTCTAATCTAATAGTGGAGTTCTAACTAATTAGTTTACTAAACAACTTTGTGAAGTAGGAAGCAGACCTTTTGGACACTAATTTTTGATAAATATCTATGTTTGCTTTATGGATCATATTTTATGATTATCAGTTGAATCTGGCTTCGCCACAATTTGATGTTAAACTACAAATTAAGAGCCATTAGTGTGATCTTACCTGTTCAAAAATATTTTTAATGATTCAGATTTAAAATAACTCTTGCCAGAAAATAGTAATTTCTTCCTAGGAAGAGTTTTTGTTAAACTTGAACCGTCAAAAGCAAAGATGAACAGTTGGAATGTAATGACGAGGCCTCTTGCTGTTCAATTGCAGACAGAGACGGAAGCACTTGTGGGTAATGGGGGGCCAAGGTCCCGCGTAGTTTTGGGTTTTTTTTTTTTTTTTAATTTTATGAATACTTCATCACATGACCAATTGAGAAGTATTTTTAGGTATTGAAAAGTTCGAATAATAATTTCAAAAACAGAACTTAATCGTTTTGAGCATAATGTCGTCTGGCATGTGAAATTCGGACAATTGGGAAGTATTTTCAGGCTATGCCAATGGTTGATTGAGACTAGAAAATCAGCAATCTACTTACTTGTCTATTGAGTGGTAGTACTTGTGCTTACTTTTTATAGTTCGGCCCCTCCGATTAAAAAATTCTGGTTCTATCCTTAACTGCCGAGAAGACAGGTCCTTATCAGCTGACAACGACGGTTGTGATTGTTTGCTTCTATAATAAGTAGTCATAAGAATAGGTGTAGATTAATCACTCATTTTCGCTTCTGCCTCCTTAATAATGTTGTAATTATCATAGTTAACTTTATATGATAGTGGCCCAATAAAAATATCGGCGGTGTTTGTAAAGTTGGGAATATGCTAATCCATTGTGAATCCTTTTCACAAAAAAAGTTACCTTCTCTTACTTTCTAGGGATAGGATCCGGCCATGTGTCATTTGTTTTGCTTGTGTATAGTGCGTACCGTACCTATCTAGCCAACTCATAGTATTACTATCCGGCTCCGAGATTTGTGAAGCCTAAAACAAACATTTCAAACAACTCATAATACTACTCCCTCCGTCCCATTTTGTTCCGCATGTTTTTTTTTTGGAACGTTCCAAAAATTGTCTATATCTCACAATCTATAATGTTTTTTTATGATTTTTCGAAATCTTTGTTTAAAAAAATAAATTGAGATCTATCAAATAAAATCCATATTGAATATATAAAATATTATAAATTGTGAGATATAGACCATTTTTTGGGACGTCCTAAAAAGGAAATAGGCGGAACAAAGTGGGACGAAGGGAGTACTTCCTTCGTTCTTTTTTTAGAGTCTAGTATTTTATTTTGAATTGTCTTTTAATAAGTGTTCATTTTGTAAAATTAGTAAGTAAAAGTTGGTGCATTTTCCATTTTACCTCTAAAAATAGATTCCATTTTGAAAAATTAGTAAGTAAAAGTGTAATGATGATATCTTTATAGAGGGTAAGTAGGAAAAGTGAGAATAAAAGTTGATATAAAATGTGTAATGATGATGTCTCTTTAATAAGTTAGAGTTACGAAGCAATACACTTAAAAAAGAACGGAGAGAGTAATAAATAGGAGTATAATATGTAAGTAACCCAATATTGATTCACAGTAAATAACATCTCCGACCCTTACTGCCCAACCTAAGAGCGGACGCATATTGTAAGTCAATTGAGTTTCGTTGATTGTATTTTTTTTACCTTTTCATGCTGGTGTCCTGGATTTCTCCCAAACTAATCAACACGTATATACAGTACTCCCCTTTTGTTAAGTGTTCTCAAATAAAACCAAAACCAAGGTTTAACAAAATCTCAAGAGAGAATGAAGAGTTTAAACTTTCTTCTGTTGTGTTTGTGAACAGTAGCGAATCCATGAATTACCAACAACAACCGTTAGAGAACCATGCAAAAATTTATGTGTCTTTTCGATTCGCGTTCTTCACTTGATTGCTCTCCCTAGATTTCCCAACAACTTTGACCATAATTCTTATCCACTAATAATCATAGCCCAGTGCTACACTGATCACTTGGCTAGTAGAACTTGGCACACACTAACATTTATTTATCAATTCTGCTATGAGTAGAGACACTGATAGGGATCCTGTAGAGACAAATCTAAATAATTACACTTTTACACTTTTATTTTATCTACTATTACAGTTTAGTTTTAATTCTGGAATGGTCTTGCTCTGTGGTACTGAAGTTTTGCTTCAGCTAACTGGTGCTCTAATTCTCTAAGCTTATCCTGTTCTTTCCCTATAAATCTAGTAAGAACGATACTAGATCGAGGTCTGTTTGTATATAAAGCTGTATTTAAAAGTCTATTTATCAAAAGGTTCTGAGCAAATATTTATTCTTCTAATCTACGAATATAAATCAAAATATGCTCTTCTTTGTTCATACATGCAAAAGATAAAGGGTTTATAATCAAATGCCTGTGAATCCTACTCGGTACTTACCACCATATGATCCAGGTAAACTGTTTAAAATAATCTAAATATTGTATATAAAATTATATTTCTCATTACCCATTGATCAATCTTTCTTTTTGTTATCACTATCTTTTTTTTTTTTGTGTCAAAATTTATCCAAAGAAATTTCTTATTTTCCTTCTCAACCTACCTCCGAATACAATTCCCTAAACGCCACTCTTTGGCAAAACGGGTTTATGACTCAAGAAGGCTTTATGGTTCAAAGGCCTGAAGTCACCTCTTCTTTTAAATTCCAAATTCAAAAGTCTTAGTGATATAAAAACTGGATTGAAAATCTTTGGGTAATACAGACATATAATTTATACAATATCTATACTATTTATGATCATAGGGGTGTTCCCTTTCGGGAGTCCCTAAAGAACAATAAAGAACTGGAGTAGTACTGAAGAGAAACTTACTATACTACAGATTGCTGATTACAAAGTTGAAGATTGACTCGACCAATTACAATTGCAACAAATGCTTACAGATAGCAAGTGTTCAAATGCTAGGAGAGTCGTGAGTACAACTGAAAGGCTCAATCCTATTTATAGACTGACTCAAAATTAAAATGACTGGCAACCTATTAAGAAAAGAGATCCGGTTTTTCAAAAGAAAAGTAGATGACGCGTGATCACTGGCCCGCATCGTCACATCTTTCAACTTTCTTTTTGAAAAGGTAGGGTCTTCATTATTGATGCTTGAAGATATGTTCAGGAGTGGTTGTGGTCATCATTTCTTCTGGCTGGTGGAGAGTGGTTAAAACTGGCTGGTAGAGAGTGGTTGGAACAGTAATACTCTGTTTTCGGCAGATATTTCCAAACTACTTTTACTGCTATCCCATGTGATGACAGAAATGCTGTCGAGCTACCTTTATCTTCATCCTTCCATGGCATTATTGAGATTTTGGATTGCCTCGTCATCAAAATCATAATCTTCATCTCCTTCGTGATCAGATGGATTCGATAAATCTTTTTCTGTTAGCATTGCTCTTTGCTGGTCTTTCTGTTCTAAATAATACCTGACTAAATTATCATATCCTGTTTCAAAATGAAATTTTAATTCTGAAATGTGATCATTAGACCTAATTTTTTGAAATAGGTCTTCACATACTAATGGTGCCTTCCCATAATCATATAGACTATCATAATGAAAACCTTTAGCTATGGTGAAGGCAATGGCATGCCTGATCTGCTTTCTTATAGAATTTGCTTCGTAAATCCATGGGTCATCATTATCACAGTGATAAATTCTTCTGAGAATTGTATTTGCAGGATTGGTGTTGATGTGAATATTGTGGTAGGCAGGGATGAGTTGTCCTGTAGATGTCCATTCTGGAAGCTTTGATTCCATTACCACCTCGACTGTTGTACCTTGATCTGCCATGGAGTTGAGAAAACATGCTGCAATTTTCCTTCCAAATCTGTTAGTGTCTTCTGGGTCATGAAATATAATTTGTTGAGTATATCCAAAATCCAAAAGAGTTATTTCTGTAATTTCCACTTCTTTCTATCTTTGAAATTAAGATAAAAAGGTTTGAAGCGCTTCATGTCTATGTTGGCCATAGGGATGCTATAAACAAGTTGGCACGTACAAGCCATCCACTCCAAAGGTATCTGAATACAAGTTGGTTTAATCTTTAGACATGGAACAACATCTTTTTCTTGTAAATAAAGGGTTTTCCAGGAAATAGTGAGTCCTGGAATACAACCTTCATTCTGGTTGATCTTGATCAGTTCTGAAAATAAAAACTCTTGGAAATGAACTCTATCTTGTCTGGCTAAGTACTGAATATGATGGATAACATCTGGGGGGGAATTTTGAAAGAAAAGTGGTTGCTTTTGGTTGCAAAAGCTCTATTGGGTCATATTCCTTACTCCACTCACTCTTTTCTTCATCTTCCAGTGGGAAAGACTGCTTTTTCACTTTTAACAGTGGGGTAAAAGGGTTTCTAATTTTCTTGAGCTCCTTCTCTGATTCTAACAACTTCCTTTTGAGAGTTGTTATTTTTTCTTCAAGCTTTTGTTGATTATTGATCAACTGTTGGTTGGCCTGCTCAAAATCTTGGTTTCTTCTATTTAAAAGTCTGAAATTTCTAGTCATTGTTTCGCAATGACCACAAAATCTTATTTGCTGAGAAAATGGCTGGTTAGAAGATGGTTGGTTGAAAACCTGGTTATTTTCAAAACCTGCAATCTCAAGGGCTACCTGAGTATTTAATCTTCTAGAAGACTCCGAAATGTAAAAATTGTTTCCAATGGTGCGATTTGCCCATTGATTTGCTTCTGCAAATGTATGAAAACCTTTCCATGTTGAGGAAGGGATTCCATCTACCTGTTTTAAAATTTCTGGCCAATAGGAATAAATTCCTGGGACACGGCCTATGGCTACACAATAAAATGAAAATCTTTTTGTTGGGTTTGACCCATTTTGTTGATTAAAAAAAATATTTAAAGCATTTAAACAAGCTAAGAATCTAGGAACCTCTTTATGAGAATCTCAAAGATTATCTAAAAGACATTTCTGTTCCTCACTGATATTGTGGATGAGGTACCTGAATTTGGATCTGGATTGTTCAGGAAAATCTCTGAGAGTTACACTCCCAAAGGTTAAAAACTTCTGATCTGTTCTGGTTGAATTGGTTGTATTACTGGAAGATGCCATCTGAAAAATTGGAAATGTTAGTATTTATTTTCCTGGATAAATAATCTGCTAAAGTGTTTTCTTTTCCTTTAATATGTTCAAATTCTACTGTATAACCATTTCCTGTTATTGTATCTACAAAATTAAGCCATCTACGATTACTGATCTTTTTCTCATTAAGAAGCTTATGAAACTTAACAATTGCTTCGCAGTCTGTTCTAACTGTAAAGGGTTTAAATAACCATAACTTGAAGCTATTAATGGCGTTAATAACTCCGAGTATTTCACAATCTATGCTGGCTAAATTTCCTTTTTCTCTATATTTTCCACTAGAATATCTACAAATCTTTTCTGTGGATTTTGCTGAGTACTTTATGGGTTTGCTAAGGAGTATTGCTCCCCATCCTTTTTCACTAGCATCTACTTCTATTACTATGTAATCATGTTCTAATGGTAATTCTAGTTCTGGTAAATTTCTACAAATTTTCTTGATCTTCCTGACAAGATCTATATCTTGCTGGTTGAAATATTTTTGACCTGTTGGGGTCGTTTTACTATACAAAGGTCCTATAATTTTACTAAGATCTTTTATATATGGTCTAGCATAATTCAAAGTCCCTAAAAATGACTTAAGTTTCTTTTTGTCTTCTATTCTGTCGGGAAACTCTAATATCTTCTGTGCAATGTGTGGCTGTAACTGAATTTTTTCCTTTCCTATTCTTGCTCCTAAATATTTTATATATTCTTGCATAATTCCATCTTCTTTTTACTAATAATTAAACCATTATCTATAAATAACTGAAATGTTATCCTGAGATGTCTGTAATGTTCTTCCTGTGTTCTACTAAAAACAAGAATATCATCAATATAAACAAGAATAAATGAATGGTATTCTTTGAATATATTATCCATTTTTCTTTGGAAAATACTGGGTGCTGTTTTTAAACCAAATAACATGACAATCCATTCATAACATCCTTGAGGACATGTGAATGTTGTCCATGGTCTACTGGATTGGTCCATCATGATCTGCCAAAATCCTGATTTGCAATCAAATTTACTAAAAATTATTGCATCCTGAATGCTATTAATAAGCTGTTCTTTACTGAGTATGTCATAACTATTTAACTGAATATTATCATTGAGACGCTTATAGTTTATGACCATTCGCGCTTTTCCTCTTTTGATTTCTGCATGATTTCTTACCATAAATGTTGCACTTCTGTGTGGGCTGATACTTTCTTTTATAACTTTAAGATTTAGTAATTCCTGAATTTGTTTCTTAAATTCTTATACATCTAATGGGCTGTATACAATTTTCTGGGTACTAATCTTAAAATCTGGATTAATAATTTCTAAATGAGCTAAGGTCTTGTTTTTATTCCAATGTTTGATTGAATTTTCTCCTAGAATCTGGGTTTCTTTTGCCAACTTAATTAATTCTTCTAATCATTCTTTATCTGTCTTCCTCTTTTTGCGATCAAAAACTGATAAAGAATATTCTATTCGATTAAAATCTATTGGATCATAATCTATCTGGATTAACTGCTCCTCTTCTTCCATTAACCATTCTGTTTCAATATTATCCTCTGCTGTTTCTTCATATGAATCTAAATGTTTTTCTGGAATATCTTTTAGCATTTCATGTATTTTATCTTTTACTATCTTATTTTCTTTTACTATTTTTCTGTTTTCGTCAATAGGTCCACCACGCTTAGCTGACAACTCTGATTCTAAATGCTGGGCGTGTAAGGTTTCAACCTGTAAACTACGCTTATGAAAGGTGACAAAATGTCTGCTAAATGTAATACTGCCATTCATGCTGTCGATAAAGTTTAATCCTAAGATAAACTTATAGCTTGGATTGATTTCTCCTATCCATACCATAGGTAACGGGTAGGTATGCTGTTGTTGGATTCTGTTGGTAAATCTAATGCTACTGTTCATAAGGCATGTATCATAAATAATATTGGTATTATTCATGAGATTTGCTCTGGCTATATAACCTAGTTTCGTAAAATATTCAACTGGTATAAGATCACGGCTGATGTGACTTTTACTAGCTCCTGTGTCTACCATAGCTTTAGTCTCTATGATCTTTCCTGGATTCTTTTCTCTAGCTGGTAATAAAATTTCACAATTTATTTCTATAAGACTGTTTTCTCCTATTCTATTAACCGATTCAACAATGTTGCAGTGATCTTCTATAGTTTCAATTAAAGGTTGGTTTTTCTCATGTAACTGATTTCTTAATCTACTATTTTCTATTCTATATGTTTCTATTTCTATAGACAAAATTTCTATTTTCTTTTCTAATTCACTTACCTGTTTTTCAAACTGGAATTTGGTTTTATCTAAATCTAACCTAACTGTGGCTGCCTCTAACTTGGCTTCTTGGAGAGTTAGTTTTGAATTCTGGTTCAACACTGGTTGCTGTATGCTACCACTTAAATCTATCAAATCCCTATCTATCTGATGGTTCTTTTTGAGACAAAATTTGCAAACATTTTTCTTACAATGTTCACATATACTTCTAAATAATCTAAAAGGATAACCATTGCATTCTGAGCAAGGTTCACTATCTTGGCCTATATTATGTTGCCACTGGTGTATACATTCTATACCAGAACTTTTAATCATAAAAGTATATTCTGGTATGTAGCTGGGAAGTTCATCCTCTGAACTACTACTGCTGCTGCTATCATTATCTTCTAAGAAATTTATTGCTTCTAGTTCTGTACTAATCAAACTGTATATTGATTCAGTATCACTTTTCTCTAATTTTATTTCTATAAACTCAATATTATCAAAATCTTCTAATTCTGCTATAGTATTTGTTTTCTCTGTGTTCTTCTGGTTTTTCCCTTTATTAGGGCATCTGTTTGCTAGATGATCTTTTGAATCACATATAAAGCACTTACATTTATGGTTCTGAGTTGGTTGAACTCTTTTCCTAAAATGTTTCTTAGGTCTTGGTCTAAACTGTTGTTTGCTGGGTGCTTGCCTGTAAGACTGACTTTTCCTATATCTTTTCCTAGGATAATAGCCATGTTTTTGATATCCATAATTATACTTTCCTGTCTGTGCTATTTTCTTATGGTATTTACTGGCTTTCTTTTGATATTTATAGAATTTCTTTTTCTTTCTCTTTTCTTTGCCATATCCATACTGTTGTGGAGTATATATGACTTGGCTACAAAAGTTTAACTTGTTTTTCTTTATGCCTTTCTGGATTTCAAGTGTAGTGCACTTGTCTCTTAGGACTGCAAAAACAAACTGAATTCTAAGGCCTATTCCTATATGCTGGTTTTCATCTCCATTAGTAACTTTTCATTTTCCCCATATTTCTTCTCGTAGAGGTCCTGGAAGTTTCCTAAAGAATTTATTACTAATTTCTGGATCGAGTGCTCTTCATGTCTGTGATGCAAGGGCTATGAAGTCATTACAAAAGCTGACTATATATTTCCATTTATGTAACTTAAGCTGTTCTAACTGTCTTATAGCTACATTCTGATACGTTGTATTACCTCTATTAGGATCTGCTCCTATGATCAAGGTTTTGACTAAACTGGTGAAATTATAAACATTTGGTCCTTGGGCTATTAAAGCCGCATACCGGGTTTCAAAATCTCTTTTGTAGGCTTCTATAATTCCTTTTGCTGTGTCTCCTAAGAATGATTCGCAATATGACCACATCTCTGCTGAAGAGTGCCAATTGGTCATTTCTAAAAGTTTTCTAACTAAAGCTTGTTCCCATCTATCTATTACTGCTTTGTGAAACTGAGGATCAAATGCTGCAATGTCCAGCATTAATCCTGTTCTTGCTTGTGCCATAAGAGTTATATCTCTATCTACTGGTAACCTTTTCCATTTTGACTTCTACCATATGGCTTTCTGTGACCTTAACTGGTGGTTGATAATAGTTGGATCTAGGGTCTGAGTGACAAAACATATCTTCTACTGAAAGACTGTTCTTTCTACTGGAATCATATTCTAGAAAATTTTCTTCTAAGACAAATATATTATTTTGTAATAGATATTGTCTTTGGACCTTTGAACTATCATCTAATTCTGGATGCTCGTACTCAAGCTTTTGGGTGTAGTATCCTTCCAAAATCTGGTAGTCATAATAATCTAAGTCTGGCCTATAAACTGGTTCTAAAAGCTCTTTTAATCTAATTATGTCAGACTCACTGAATTTAACTAATTGATCTAGGGTAAACTGAGACTGTTCATATGCCATATAAATATGTTCTGTTTCTACGTCTGAATTTCTGGCAAATTCTGTATGAATAGAACTACTTACATCTGAATGTCTACCTGCTGAGATATAATTACTGAATCTAAGATTAACTTCTCCTAGATTGTTAGTATAAAAACTGTTATTACTGGGTCTGAGTTGTTGTTTGGGCACTAAATTCGTGACTTTCCATTCAAGTCCCGATAACATCTCTGAATCTCATTTTTTGGCTTCTATGACCTGGATACCTCTGGTACCTAAAGCTTTTAAAGCTTGATCTGTTCTACGCTTGTATCTGGTGCTACTGTGATTGCTCAGTTTTCCTATAAAATTTACACATACTAAAAGGTTATGAACATCAGGGATCATGTGATATCCCCTTGCCTTAATTTCTATTTTTATATGCTGGTAAATTCATCAAGTCTCATCTGAAAATCTAGTATGCAATAAACAATCTGGCAATTACTGTTCATGTCTAATTCCATGCTTCCTATTAAAGCTTGTTCCTGATTTGTAAACCTATTATCAAAAATCATAACCAATACCTTGGTTCCTAAGTCTTGTCTAGCTAAACCTTTTATTCCTATAGTAATTAAACCTAGATGTATAAGGCCTAACCTTAACTGTTTAAGCTCATTGAAACTCTTCGGAGTAATCATTTCTAAAATTTCTAGCTGGTCTTCAGTTATAACACTGACTGGTTTTTCATGATAGTTATTATAAGTTCTGACTCCTCTATTGAAGAAATTCTATGATCTATATAATACCGTTGGGTCTAATAATTCTAAACTATGATTTCTGAATCTGTCTAACTGAACTTCTGGATCTATGATTCCTTCTATTCTATTTTCTTCAACTGGTTATTTTCCAAATACTCTATTTAGCAAAGGAATCCCACTAACCTTGGTTTTACTGCTGGACGCCATCACTGAGTTCCTGAAGATTGAGGAATTTCTGGTTTCTTTCCTTTGTTTGGATTTGGAGTGCCAAATATATTATAATAAAATGTATGGTTTTGCAAAGATCTATTGGATCTTTTAGGTTCTAGATGTCTGGTTGAGGCTGAAATACTAATCTGGTTTATTTTGGAGGTTAAAGCTTCTAAAGCCTCTCCTTCCTGGAGTTTATCTACTCTAATAGACAACTGGTCTAACTTTTCTGATGTCTCCACTAATCTATGGCTAAGGCTGATCAAAAGTTCAATAATTGTATTATTTTGCTTAATAATAGTCTCGTCTGTTTTGCCTGTTGGCTTGAAACTAGATAATCCGATAGGATCTGGTTGAACTTTTCCCAAATTTTCTAATGCTATTTTATAAAATAAACTATCGCAACTATTCATTCTCCATTAGTTAATTTCTTAACTTCCTCTAAAAGAATCTCTATTTTCTGGAGTTTACTATCCACTTCTGTTTTAACTTGAACTGGGTTCTGTTTTATTCTGTCAACCTCAAATCTAAGACTTTTCACTAATTTTTTGGTTTCTGTTTCTATATCCTTGGGCTGAGTAACATCTAACTTATTGATCAGATCTATTATATCTTGTTTGCAGGGCAATTTCTCTGATATTATGAGCTGTTTTTCTTCTAACTTACTGATTCTCCTTAATATTTCTGAATGTAAATCTTTGAAGTAATCTAGATTTTGTAACTGCTTACAAGATCTGGATCTGCTAATTCTTTCTAAGATCTGGGTAGTTTGCTCAAGAGATTTTGTTGAAAACTCTTCAAACTGATTTCTGGTTACTATATTACCTCTAACTTCTAAGCTAAATTTTTTATCTAGGTTATTGCTAAGTTGCTCTATTAGCTGAAAACATGTTTTAATCTGGATATTTTATTTTGACTGTTGGGATCTAATCTCACTTAAACTAGGACTAATTGCCTTAATTAATTCATTAATCATAACAAACTAAACAAATAAAGGCTAAACCATAACAATAAATAATAAACTAAACAATAATAAGGATCTATAATCTGGCTACTTGAATTAACAAATAGTACTGTAGGCTCTGATACCAATTTTCTGCTAGGGTACTGTGTAAATAATAGGCGAAAATATGAATAATAGAAAGCGGAAATACAAAGAAATTCAAAGGGGTTCTAACTGTGAATATCTAGAAATTTTGGTGAGATATATATAAGGTACTGTAATTAGTTTTGAAACTTCTGAAAATATTGGTCTGCACTGTAATTATTGTTCTGTTTTACACGTAAGATCAAGATGAGTGTCAGGATTCTGGTCGTTACTGATAGCTTTTCTGTTTATTTATATTGTACTAAATAGACGTGGAACAAAAAAAGACAACTTGTCACCTTTCTTTCCCAAGGATTAATACGTGGGTCGGCCAAATGCGGTCCTCACTTTTTGTCAATAGAAATTGACATCAGCTAACTTTATACGTACTCTACCAAAATCAGTTCTCGTCACATAATGCTCTGTTAGGTATGGCTCAAGGGAAGTGCTACAATACACATCCCTTATTTGAATGTGTATCATATGTACCCTCATTGAAATATACCAAAATGTTATGAATCTATTGCTAAAAAGTTACGAATCATATTGATAAAAAGTTATGAATTTTTAGTATAAAAGTTATAATACGAAATAAAATGTTATAAACGACCGGTTTTTTTGGTATATGATGCGTTTTATAGTCAACCAAACAAGAATCTCAGGGGAGAACCCCTTAAACAAACAATCTTTACAAAGAGAACCTACTACACACTACAAGAATCAATCAATCTAGCAAACTAGCAGAAATGCGCCAAAGATCACATAATCTTTGGTTTGTTACAGTTTTAGGGATGTTCCTCCATGTACAAATTCTAAGTCTCATATTTTCTATTATACAAGCTAAAATACGATCTGGATTCTTTGGGCTCCCTCCAAAAACACGAGAGTTCCTCTCAAGCCAGATGAAATGTATCCCAGCAGCAATTGAAAGCTTGAACACAAGAGCACGGAATGAATTCCCTTTGCAGAGGCTAATGGCATAATTCAGCTCATTCTCCCATTCACAAGCTGGTTTAAGAATTTGAAATTTGTTGAGAATAGATTCCCATATTTGTCTAGAATAAATGCAGTCAAAAAATAGGTGAGAAACAGTTTCCTCTTTCTACGAGCAAAGAATGCAGAGAGGGTCTATTTGCATGCCCCATTTCATGAGTCTATCTTTTGTCAAAAGCTTCTTAAGACAGACAATCCAAAGTATAAATGCCACTTAGGAACGTTATTAGTGAACGTTATTAGTGAACGACCGGTTTTACAAGTAATTTTTTTATAAAATGGCACAATATGAACCACCCAGCATATGATACACATTTTAAAGAGGTGTATATTGAAGACTTTCACATGGCCGCAATACTTCCAAGACACATTATGCATGTATACACACACACACACACACACACACACACATATATATGTATATATATATATATATATATATATATATATAATACTATGAATAAAGTTGTACGCAGCTAGACTTGTTTAATTACGAAATTTCAGGACCAGTAGTGGTTCAATAACAGCAAAGTTTTTTGGAAGATCTGGTTAGTATCTTTAATTATCTCCAAAAGGAGGCCCTATATATCTAGTATCAATTCCATTGCAAAACTGCAAATGAACAACTTCAGTGGAGACTGACTAGACTAATAGATCACTAGATGCTTAAATACCATGTGCTTTTGACCGCTTGTTTAGTGAATTAAGCTTTTAAAATCTTGTTTCCTCGTGAAAACGAAACAAAAATTATACGTATCCAACTCAGCGATGTAGTGTAAAACCATTAATGTAAAAGTACTATTATAAAACAACTCGTTCTAAGGCATGAAAATTAGGAGAAAATCCGAGATGAAACAGAGCACTTTCGAGAGGAATTGGAAGGCTTTCAGTTGGCATTAAATGTCAACCGACCCACCCGCTCATTTCTGCCTAAACAGGGATAACTACGAGGAGGCCCACCTCGATGATTCAAACGGTGCAACTCTTAGCACTCATTGAGACGAGAAGCAAAAAATCAAGATGATTTGGATAACCTTGGCAACAATATCAGATTGCACTTCTCTGCTAGAAATGGAAAACTATCATTTATGGTAATTATATATTTTTCCATATATGCACCCATGCTAGGATAGCTACGAATAATTCCTCAATGTATGGGTGGCAGGGGAAACCATTTCTATGGGCAAAACAAAACCACTGCCAGTAGCAGTAGCAGTATGTTGAAAAATACTACTAATTTGCAACTTGGCTCTTTTTTAGAAGCCAGCGAATTTAGTGATCTATATAGTAGGAGTAGTATTTCGTGTTGGCTCCTCAATGGGGATCGTCCCATGCATGTATCCCCAACCCAGCCATACCTTTTTAGTCACACTTGATACATTATGGGCTATATTTAATTACTACTATATAATTAACAATCTCTCTCTCTCTCTCTCTCTCTCTCTCTACTATATAATTAACAATCTCTCTCTCTCTCTCTCTCTCTCTCTCTCTCTCTCTGTGGATTTCTTATTCATCATTGGGAAGGGGTTTGAAGAAACACACATGAAAAGACGCAGAGAAAAATAAATAAATTAATCAAAACCTTTCTAGCTAGCCCCCACATTATTACCATTATTTTAATTAGGGGTTACAAGTTGCCAGCTATGGAGTGGAAGCCACTGAAAAAACACTTTTTCGATGATGTCATACAAGTTAGTATTAACAATAGTACTAATATGTTATCTTTGATAATTGGGTTCGATCGAGTTTGGACTTTTATTTGATCAATTGAAAAATGTTAAACCCAAGCAAGTTGGAAAATGATATTGACAAATTTAACACTATAGACAAACACAAGTTGGGAAATATTAACTCCAGGGGATCTGCTTGAAACCCTCTTTTCAATTTTCTTTCCTTTGGCTTCGCAACACCAAAATAAAATATTTATATGTACGTCTGCACATGCTCCAAGGGGAGTGAATGCAAGTGGCGCCGTTGACCCCACCCGATATTTTAAAACTCCAAAACTATTATACCAATTTCAGACATTAAGAATTTATATATAACCCCATTAAAACATAGCATTGCACCAACACTCAATCAATAGATCACAGCTGATTTTGTTACTCTCTTTTTTATTAGCGTCACTTTTCTACAATTGTATTTTTTGTGCAAAATCATTTCCCATCAAATATATAAAATTCCCTTTGCGTCTGAATAGAGGCCTCAATGCATCATAAGTCTTTCTCTATAACTTCCTGGCACAATAGACCAACTTATTTGGAGGATTCATTTCATCATCCATTAGCTACGGAACAAAGCCCCTATGGTATGACTCAACACGTGAATTGATCGCATGTCGGTGTGAGTCATCAAACTCTAAACCGGCGGCTTCCTAAGTGTCACGACCCCGATTTTATTAACTTTGTCGAGTCATCGTGACCGGCCGATGAGTCCTAACGCTCATCCAGGCCTCTTTTTCCATAAATCAATTTGGAGACAATAGCTTGAGAAAGACATAACTATTTTATTTCAAAAACACTTATTAAATTTTATTACAAAACTCAAATCTTCTGAAAAGAGAACATCTTTACAATATCTTTCTAAATGAGTCTACCATTCATGGATTGCAAGAAAAAAAAAATCTATTATTATATTTATAAAAATTAATTTCCTATGAAAGTATATAGGTTTGTCCCCTCTAGTATTTTGGGAAAAAAAAAATCAAATAGTACTAACCTTTGATATACAAGGATACCAACATTAATTTCTAAAGACTATGAATTAAAATATAATAAAACATAAAATTTGAGAGTTAACATTGTGAGTACTCAATTAATAAACTCCCAATTTTTCTCCCATGAAAATTTCCAATCGTTGAAGAGTTTCACACATTTTCTTCTC
The DNA here is from genome assembly GCF_030253575.1 of Rhododendron vialii. Lineage (NCBI taxonomy): Eukaryota > Viridiplantae > Streptophyta > Magnoliopsida > Ericales > Ericaceae > Rhododendron > Rhododendron vialii. The sequence goes on along the minus strand of NC_080563.1, from coordinate 19,037,544 downwards.
TCTGCCCTAAAATCTCAATGGCACAGCAGACATCTCTCTCTCTCTTTCTCCACAAAAATCCCATATTGCCAAGACTTCGAAGGCAGTTTTGAGAAAAATAGGAATATAGAAGAAAAGATTTTGGGAACCCTAAGTAATCTTTGGTAAAATCTAAGTTGTAGCTATGAAATGTGTGAAGACTAGACTCTGCAACAGGATGGAAGATGAACTTTTAGCAAGTTTTCAGATCACTTTCATAGAGAAAGATATTGCAAAGGGATTTGATGCCGATTCTATCATCGATACTTTTAATTACATAAAAGAGCGTTGAGTGCAATTGAAGATACCTCGTTTTACTAGATAGGTTGAGGTAAGTTGTTACTGTTTTTGCAATCCGTTAATTCATGAAAAACATAATTAAGTATGAAGTGTTGCTATTTTATACTTTTTTTTAGTTTAATGTATGGTTTTTTTTTTTAATGTATGTTATGCATGTTTGTTCTTATTTTTTTTGTCTTGTATACATGGTCGCCCCTGTGTAGTGAAATTCCTGACTCCGTCTTTGCTATCATGCACTGATACCTTATATTCATTGAATCACTCTCTATGAAAGTCATTCCTTGACTTTACAGATAAGATTTGGCTGTTATGTCTTGTAGTGTTTCATTGCACCAACTCTTTACCTGATTAATACTCCATATTTTTAATTAAATCAAACAGTTCATGATTACAAGAAAGTTAGCTAAAATCAATGTTTTACTATATATAGTACTAAAAAGCTCATGTCATTTGCCATTATTTTAATACAGGCGTACAAATTATTTAAAAACAGCTTATCAAAACAAATAATTAAAACCTGCTATGGGAAGCTGAATTATATAGGAAAAGAAGGCGTACAAGAAGCTGATTTGTTAAATGCAAAAAATCCATGCAACTCGTGACACCTGGACCATGCATGCACTGATACCTAAGATCATCAATGTTTAATTTTCTATTTAAGGGATTAATTATATCACTAATCAGGAGACTTTATTTTAGACTATTTTACCGAGCCAGGAACATTCGCGGAAACATAGATAATCTGTTTTTTAATTAAATGAAAAATGGAGAAAATAATGAGTGGTATAATATGAAAGAGATAAGTCAAAACCACATATTAATAATTAATTAAAAGCCAGCTGGTATGGTCCATTTTGACAAAAATGTGCTATCAATAAATTTAAAAAAAACAAAGTCTTAATGTACAATGCTTTGCAAACTTTTTTGTTTAAACATAAGGAATTCCCGATCTAGCGGGAAGCCCCCTTGACATTCAGAACAAATCATTTATAATATTGCATTTGACTAAATTTGCAAGAAAAGAAAAAATATGTTGTTTAGCATAAAGTCAACGTGGGTGTCACGTCATATCGTTATAGATCCGTGACAGAATTCTCTCAGTACTGTATTTGACATTTTTATTTAAATGTTTATAAAAGATCCAATATACGTGTCCCATTCGAGGTACATGCACATGTCGAAATCGAACACAACTTGTTTAATGTGGTTGTGTGTGTATCTGATTGTGATGTTTTTTTTTTTTTTTGCATTTAGCTAAAAACTAAAGAAGTCAACCCTAGTTTTCTAAAATCTAGTAGAAGTTATATTAGATTGCAACGTTGAAGGTTTTGCAACCCTTGCTTTAAAAATACATTTGTGTTCCCCAGTTGACTAGTTTACAAACGGATTTCGTGGGAAAACATCCGCGGTGGTTATAAATTTGTAAATAACTTCATCGACATACTGGTTATAAATTTGTAAATAACTTCATCGACATACTGAATGGGAGACAAAAACATTAACCAATTTTTGCTTTATCCTAACAAATCGTGTCGTGAATTCGACCCAAAACAACACATAGCACGAGGAATATTAATCAAGCATACCACGCAAGTACAATACAACAGAAAGATTTAAGAACTTTTAAATTGGATGCACCCACGACTTACGTCAGTTTTTTTTTTTTTTAAATAGCAAAAATGAACATCATATAATCTCAAAAGGATAAGAAAGAGATGAAAAGGATTAAGGGTAAAACGGGCATTATCACTCTACGGAGAACATCCCAACTATGTATGACATTTGTCCCTCAAGCTAATCATAATCACTACAAGAAATTTGAGATCTGCCAGCGGCCAAAAGCATTGGCACAGGTGTCGCAAAGCGCTGCTACAGACTTGTATGCCCTATACCAACGCTTGGATAAAGCGCTGGTGGTCGGCCGTCGGTATAGCCCTATACCAGCGCTTTTTGCAAGCGCTGGTATATCGAATCTTGTGCCAACGCTTGCGACAAGCGCTGGTATATCGAATCTTGTGCCAACGCTTTGTTTCGCAGCGCTTTTGGCCATTGATATAGGCACACTTTTACCAACGCAAAAACATTGGTGTAGGTCTAATTTATTTATTTTTTTATAAACTTTTACCAGCGCTAAAAAACGCTGGAGTAGATTCATATTTTTTTTTTTAAATATAATTACTACACATTCAAGTTGCCCTAATAGAATAGATATTAGCAACTTTCACCACATATATCACTAACTTTTCCTAAGAACTTAAAAATATCAAAAAGCAAAACAATTCATTCTTCATTGGAGAAACAAACAATCCATAGGAAATACCACAACTAGAAGGTATGTTCCATAACATGTCAACATTCAAAAGTAGATCAAATGTTCAGAACCCTACCAAAATATCACAATCCAACAAGTACGCATATTGCCAAAACTACATGGAATAGAAAACTAATCAAAAGTCGACGATGGCATCCATAACATCTTCCTGAAAGAGCTTTCAAAATGACGGGTTGAAATCACGCTTTGAGCTAGACCGTCCTATTGCCTGCAATATAAATGACAAAGAGTAAGAACTAAGTTTATCTTTTAATTAACTCCCATGATATTAGATGTAGCAGTCACTGCCCATAACAGGCACCAATTCTGACAGAACAACAGCCATAACAGAACAGCAAATAGACCAGTTCCATGACATAAGAACGAATCTGGACAGTAATGGCATTTGCAGCAGCAGAAACTGAACAAACACTAACAAGCAACAGCAGCAGAAACTGGACAGTAATGGCATTACTGCCAAAACATTTGCAGCAGCAGAAACTGGACAATAATGGCATACAAAGGTAGCAAATCCTACCTTTATCTCACTTTTTTCCCTATGTCAAGCACCACCTCCTGTGCTCATAATTCCTTTGCTCCTCTAACTGCCATTCATGTTTATCAAGCACACACCATCCCAACAATCCATTTCACCATTGACCTAAGTCACGTTAGTTAAATCCAATGAACGTGCACGATCTGCAGCTTCCGAAGGTAGAATATGGAGATATACAAAAGCAAAAGTGGGTCACTGTTTTCCATTTTGTTCTAAATGACGAAAATCTGCTGTTGGTATCCTCCTACTGTCTAAATGCATGTACAGAGTGTGGGTTCGAAAAGCGATTTGTTGCTGTTTCTGCTTCTCAAAACGAAAAAGAGGGATTTTTGGTACTGATTTGGAATGAAGGGAATCAAAGGAGAGAAAACCAGTCAAGTCCTGTGGTGTGTGCTCATGAGAGAGAGAAGGGAGACGAGGAGATAAATGAGGCTGCTGAGCTGTTTCAAGAAGCAAGGAGTATTTTCGATAGTGAATATGGACCATATCACCCAAACACATTGGGAGTTTATAGCAATCTTGCTGGAACTTATGATGCATTGGGTAGGTATCTATTATTCATCTTTTTTTCTCTTCAAAAATCAAACACTTGTTTATGATGCCATACTGTTTTCCTTGTTTATGCGATAAAGGGTTTTAGCAATGAAACAGGATAAAGATCGAAAAATTCTGCACATTCTGAATTCCTAGTTTTTGTTTTTCTCTATGCAGGACAAATGATGCAATTGAAATATTGGAATACGTTGTTGGGATAAGAGAGGAGAAGCTAGGAACAGCAAATCCTGATGTGGATGGCGAAAAGCGGAGGTTAGCCAAGATACTGAAAGAAGGAGGGAGGGTTAGAAACAGGAAACATATGTCACTGGAAACCCTCCTTGACACCAACTTACAGTTCTTATGATGCTGTTCGATGTATATTATGATGTTTCAAGAAGCAATAAGTTTTATATTTTTTATAGGGGACACGCGCGCTGGGAACACGTGGCATGTCCCCAGCCTCGTCCGTATTCCTATTTTTTTAAAAATTTTCGTGTCCAGTATCCATGTTCGTATCCGAGTCCATGCTACAGCCTACGTAGATGCAGACTGCTCAAAATTTTCAGAGATTTGACTACCATTTTTTTCATGCAAACACTAAATGACAGTAAGACCCAAAAAGTTATTTCCAACTAAGTTATATCAAAATGACATAAGAAGTTTATAGATTGTAACACACATTTCCAACTAAGTAAATTTAGTTCATGTTCAATGTAAGATTGTACCTCCATTAGAACATTCGATGTCATGACTTGCGTGTGATGATCTTTGATGTGCGTGTGGAGAAGCCTGGTCAAAGGAGCCATTACAACCGTCTCGAACCTTAAATATGCAATGGAAAATTTGCATTAAAATCTAAACAAATACATATATAGACTAACTTAACTGGTCTAATACTTTTATTGAACTAAAGTGGTATAATAAATATTACAGATTTCATCAAGCTAAGAAAATGGAATAACCTGTAATCCAACTAGGCTGTGAATGTTGCTCTATTCACAAATTTCAAGTCGTCTTTTCTTTCCCATGCCTATTCAAACAAACAGTAGAAAATTAAACAATGATGGTCACTAATGCATAAGTGGGCATAAGCAAACTTCATTTAGTGTAACCTTACATAAAGAAAGAAGCAAGATGACAACATGAGAATATAAGAACTTCCAATGCCTAATGGGTTACTTGAACTTCAATTCCACACGAGAGAATTCAACCCCAATCCAACTGAACCTCACGCAAAACAGCAGAACAGCAGCATAAGCCGTAGAGTACAACCAAACAGCTATAATGCACACAACAAAATAGAAGACAGCAGACAGGTTCGAGCAATAGCCATAACAATAGGCTTCAAACTTAGCAGCAACATAACAGCAGCAGTAGCAAGAAAATACATAGGCATAACAAACAGCTGCAGCAGCAGCATGACAGCAACAACTTCAATAATAGACGGCCAAAAGACTGGGCAGCCGCAGCAGAAAAATGATGCAAAAGAAAGCTAGGGACAGCCCCTAGAAAAGCCTAGACATTCCAAGGGACATCCCCTCAAGGATAGGGCAATACAAATACAAAGCGAATGGCAATTCACTGCCAAATTTTAAGCATTCCAACATCCAGAGTCTATATTTGCACCAAATTTTAAGCATTCAAATATCCATAGTCTATATTCACACCAAATGAGAACATCCCACAACTTTTAAGCATTCAAACATCCATAGTCTATATTTGCACCAGAGGAGAATATCCAAATATTACTAGTGAAGAGTTCAGTACAAGAAGTTCTACAAGCCAAGATACAAAAATTAAAGCTCTAATACAATACATGGCCAAAACACAAGAAACCAGATTGCATGTAGAGGCGGATCAACCGAAGCAACCGTTGATGAATCTTATTCTAATAAGGGTTGAAATATCTTGGGGAATGGTATCATTTTTGGCTGATTGATTGCTAAGCTTGAGATTTTTGGTTGAATGATAGATTATCGAGAGTTTGATGAAAAAGTGGCATAACTTTGTGTTGTTTCTTCATGGGTTTTTCTTTGCCGTTATTTCCTTCATCTAGCAGCCTCAAACCTTGACAGAACCATTTTGTTTCCTAGTCCTAACACCTTTTTCCCCTCCATATGTGACAACTATCTTGTCCTAACGAACCAAACAACATATGAACTTGTAAGACGACAGTCACATCTAAGGTTAGTCTTTCATATGTTCTTTTGTTGTTTCTTGAAATTGGATGTTATGCGGTGAAAGGGCAAGGAGACGTAGACCATGAAAATAAAGCCACAATGTGTACAGATGGTTAATGAAATAAGCCAATTTGAAGTACTTTCAGTAAAAAAAAGGTTCATTGGCTGAAGAAACTATAGAAATTGTCCTATCTACTGAGATATAAGCAAAAAAGAAAAGTTACTGGAATGCTTGTAGGGGTTTATACACCAGTTTGGCTATGATAGAAGTAGCAGCTTATTTGAACACTTTCATTGATCTGCAGGGGAATTCCTGAAAGAGTGTATCCATTCAGTAAAGGAACATGCAGAAATCTGTCCAACTTTTGTTGTGATTGGAGCGGCTTATACAAGCTAGAACCGCTTCCAATAGCACAAGAGCTTGAAGAAAAAGCAAAACCTTATACATGCATTCGAAACCTTCTCTATGAATCTACAAAGAAGCTCAGGGATAGATCATTAGAGAAACACAGAACGGAGAGAAGAGAGGGTGTGGAGGGGGCATTTTTTGTGAAGTTTACTGATGTTTTGTGAAGTTTCTGTATGAGTTTTGATGTGAATTTTAGGGTTTTACTTCAGAAATTCGTCCAGGTTGTGGGTAGGCAATTTAGAGCTTCAGCAGAATCGAATCTGCCATGTTCTTGAGGGATTTTTCTCACTAACGTCCCGACCTTGATATTTTTTGATATTTTTACTGTAAATGCCTGTATGTGTCTTCTTTATTGTGTAAAATTTTCAGAACCTATCTCAAAATGTGGAAGGAGTTAAAAATCATTAACCGACCTGCTGTTCTGGTATCTGCAGTGCTGACAGCATCGTCGCACTTTACGGAAATGGTCATATTTTTCAGCTCGGGCGATGAAATTGCGATCCGATTTCTGATTTTGAAACTAGACTCATAGACCTAAAAAAATGCATGAAGATTGTGTCTTAGTTTTTCTTGTGCAAAAAGAGATTTTAAGTTGAAGTTAGAACTGCAACTATTTTCACTAGGCTAGGTATCTAACTTCTTCAATTGTTCCCAAATGTGTTTAGGACCTCATTAAAGTTATATTTATGCATGTTTAATAGTTTCTAATTGTGTTTCCATTGCCTAATTATTTTAGGAGGTTCGGGTGACACTTGGATACGAGGTGAGTGATTTAATACCTAAACACATGGTTTTGAACTTGTTTCCCTTATCGAACTTATTTGAACATGAAACGCGAAAACTTTAAGAAACGACACTGTATTGTTAAAGTAAAACAAGTCCATCTACTCAAATGCCCCTTCAGGTCAGTAAAACGCGGCACAATTTAGCAAGCACCTCATTACACGGCTTACAAGGCATTTCTTTGAAACTGCCACAAGATAAGTGCTGGGAAAGGTGTATTCTGGACAGGATTTCGACAGCAACTGAAATCTACAGCTCAACAGCAAGTGACCAGACTATACTTCACAGAGAACAGCAAGACAATAGGAAAACAGAACTGGCAGCAGCAGAATAGTATGCATCCTCCCGACATGGGAACTAACCTTGACCTACTTCTACTTGATTAAGTTATTTGGACATCTATTGCCGTCTATAGTCTGGAAATGAGCTTACTTTCTAATTTCTATTTCCTCTGTAGCTACCAGACAATTACATGGAGGAACTCTATGCAAAAAACAAGGTTCGTTGAGCTTAATGGTTTGTTTCTTGGTCCTTGTCATTTCTGTTACATTTCTGCAGCAATTGAAATTACAACATGGCCCAAAATTGCGTGTATACCAAAACTGAAAGTGACCATACCTAAAGTGTTCATATGGAACCAAACAAATGAGTTTCTTTCATGCCCTTTACATGTCTAAAACTTTACTTTTCTCTTCCCCTTCGAAAGTTCAGACTAACTATTTGGTCTGAAACTGAAAATTGAAGAGCAAAAGAGTTAAGCCAAAAAATTTAGACTTTACATGAATACTACTTCTAGCTAAGGTTTAAGCTGTCCGATTTGAAGCACAAGGAACACAAAAGGGGTTGCCGGTCACCTATATACACATACACACGCAGAGCTGAAATCGGTCACGGAGTCGAATATTGCAACCTAAACTGGTCATTTGGAACAAAGATAAAACAAGGCATAAGAATATGATCTATAAAGGTAAAATGAACTCTTGCAACCAATAAATAGCTCCTGCAAGATTTATTACTGACTTGGTGATTTTTTTTTTTTACAGTTAAGTGTCACTTTTCAGAAACGTAGACATCTAACTCTGAAGCTACAATGTCAATATCCACGGATTATATTATGTTTAGTGGCATGCTCATAGTCAAATTATGAATTCAAACTTTACCTTCCTCTTTGTGAATGTATGGGAAACCATAGATATGTCATGAAGAACATAAAGACAGCGCATCGGCCGGCGTGTAAATATGAAGCACCACTAAACTATCAGGAACCTCTTCTTGAATGCTGCCTAACGAAAAGACAGGGCCATATTTTCTGACAAAAAGCAAACAACCTATACCACTGACTGATCCACATTATAAATTTCAATCTACAGATTAACCTAAACATATGGTCGACATCCATCTAGAAGAATCCTAGTAAATTGGTTTTCTTTTTCTTTTTCTTTTTCTTTTTTTTTCATGTTTTCAGTTTTTATGTCATTGGGATAAAACAAGATTCGTACATGCAGAGCCGAAATCGGTCACGGAGGTTTCAAAAAATGATCTGTATGAGTGCATTCACTTCGTTTTGCATGCAATGGCCACTGTACTATGCTTAATATTGAACAAAACCACCGCTAAACCCTTCCCCCAATTTTCAAAGCCCTAATTTCTAAACAACCAAACAAAATCCCAAACCCTCGAACTGAGAATCTTAGTCCACCAATACATATGCAATGTTCAGAGAGAGAGGGAGAGAGAGTCGTACCTCAGCTATGGAGTATACACCCAGAGTATCTCTTGAGATGATCTAAATGTGGAAGAAATTGAGTATGGCTGTGATGGCACACGCAGGAAGGAGAGAGAGAGAGAGAGAGAGAGAGAGAGAGAGCGCAGGAGAGGGAACGAGAGAGAGGCATACGACAGGATTTACAGATTTATTTTCATTTGGAGGAATTTCGGTCCATCGCGCCATTAATTTGGCGGAATGGTTCAGCCCGCCATTAATTTGGCAGAATTGGTTTCCGTGGGAAATTTGGGGACTTCAATTATTTTGGAGAAGAACCTTGCTACTGGCACAGCCAATTTGTGCACAGATATCATTGTGAGACTCGTTAAGGGTCCCATACAAATAATTCAATCCGTTAATTATGTTTAAAACATTTTTTCAAGGGTTTTCGCAAAAAATTAGCTTAATTCGATACCTATAAGTGCTTGATCTAATCATCTAACTTTTCATTCGGGTTTTTAGAGAATGAAAAGTTAGACGATTAGATCAAGTACTTATAAATGTCGGATTGAGCTGATTTTTTGTGGAATCCCTGAAAAAATGTTTTAAACATAATTAACGGCTCGAATCACTTGTATGGGACCCATAGTGGGCCCTGCACAAAAATTTGTGCATGATCTGTGCACAAATTTGCTTTGTCCACAGACTTTATGTTTGGACGAACAAAATCTATTCTTATTCAATCAATTATATTTTAATAATAGTCGATCTGAATCATTAGGATTTCACGTCACACTGATTCCATCAGTATCACCTAAATCGAAATCATCAGATATCGAAGATCACCTGATCGGACAACATTTGATGCATCCTGAGGCATTAAAGTGCTAGATTGCAATATTCGACTCCCCACTTGAGTCTTTTTCTTTTTAATCAAAACCGTCCATCTTTTACATATTATGGAGTACATTATTCATATCCAAAATGAAGTCAATCGGGTGTCGATACACACTTGATCTAACAAAAAACACATTTTCTTAATGAAATTGTGTCTCAATGAAGAAGCTTTTGACACCCGATCAAGACAAATTTTTTTACAAGAATGCTATAACCAACAAGAAAAACAAAATCAATGGTTTGGATTGTTGTAATTGTGTCATGATCGAATGGCTACCATATGTTCAAATACATCACAAGACTTAGTTTATAAACAATTACATTGAACGTATATAATTTAAAGGTTGTTGCCAACTAAATTTGTACAGTGGTCAATCCGAACCGTTAGGATTTCACGTCTCACTTATTCCATCATTGTCACCAAAATCAGTGATCATTGGATATTGGCTACCATCAGATCGGGCAACATTTGATGCATCTTGTGTCATTAAAATATTAGATTGCAAGACCCGGCCTCGAAAGATTCTGTATTTTTCAATCCGGACTGTCTATCTTTTACATAATATGCAGTTTATCAATCCTATCAAGAATGAAGTTGATCGAGTATCGCTACACATTTGATCGAACGATAACAATCATCCAAAATACAAATTGCGTCCTAATCAACGAGCTTTCCAAACCCATACGAGTCAAATTTTTACGATAATGACTTAATCAATACGCATAACGAAATCAATGGCTTCGACTGTTAAAATAGTTTTGTTATATTTTGATTCACTAAATAATAGTATCAAAGAATATTAGAAAATGTATAACGTATAATATAATTACACATTGTTTGGTGATCTTCTTTATTTGAGCCTATTCCAATGCTTTTTCCTAGGTGATAGTAACTGAGAGGTCTATTCCAGCGCTTTTCTTGGGTTGCTGGTAAATGTTTGGTCAATTCCAGCGCTTTTATTGGGCCGCTGGAAAATGGTCGGTCTATTCCAACGCTTTTATTGGGCCGCTGGGAAATGATCGGTCTATTTCAGCGCTTTTGGTTGGGCCGCTGGAAAAGCCTTATTTTAGCAGCGGCTAGAAAAAGCGCTGGTATAGAACTCCTATTGCAGCGTTTTTTCGAGCCGCTGGTAAAAAAAGCGTTGGGAGATCCCATATTTCTTGTAGTGAATATGCCCCCAGACACCCTATAGGCAGCCATTGCCAAGAAGCCAAACAACAATTTAAAGGGTACAACGAATAAATGCGAAATAAGCTACGGGGAAAAAACCGCCCCTATCAGCAGTACTAAAGGGTACATGCATTAGCAGTGTCAGTTTTAATAACCACAGTTGTGATTGTTTTCTGCATTTACTCTACAGAGTTCTACATATTGTAGTTCGTCTTGGCCATCTAGCTAGCTGCATGTTGTGTAACAGTGCAAGAAGCACTCTCTATTTGAGGTGCTAAAGTCAAATTGGTTGGTATCGATCACTTTCTGTAAGAAAGTCTCGTTAATAATGAAACTAGCGTGACAGCTGCTTATCTACAACATGAATTTTTTTTAAATAGGATATACCTTCCCCACAAAGCCACCAGTAGCTGCTTATCTACAACATGAATTTTTTTTAAAATAGGATATACCTTCCCCACAAAGCCACCAGTAGCCTCCCCTATATATCAATGCATTTTCTAACCAAGAGCCACCTTCCATATATAGGACCACCTCGATCCCAAAAGATTCAAACCCATGTACCACCTCCGGCCTCCCACTGCATTGTCATCACTCATGTAATGATCAGTCAGCGGCCAGAAGTAGAATCGAACTTGAATTGCGTGAGCCTAGCTACAATATTCCCAGCATTTCTGTATCACATCCATTAAAGCAGGAGAGTGAAACGGGATATCATTTGTTTTTGTTTTTTTTTAACAGGGAAAAAAAGACGGTCATATTATTAATCCAACAGAAATGTTGAAGGAGAGTTACAATATATAGAATGAAAAAAAAAGAGCTACAACAATACAATGAGAAAAGGGCATGGCATCCGGCATCACAACGGAAAGTTAGCATCCCAACGAGATTGGCACCCTAACCATCGATAATCATATGCCGCTCACAAACCCAGAAAAACAAAAAGACTAAAGCTAAGAGGTTGACAAGCAATGAATCAACCTAACAGACCAAAAAGTTATTATTCGTACTAATTAATATTCTTAGCCCAGAAAGCTATTTTGGATTTAATTACATCATGACCTAACTGTTCCCATGCATCAAAGGGTAATAACTTGGAGTAGTTAAACTAAAACCATTTTCTTCACATATATCGGGTCTTAAAATGCCCCTAAAATGGGTTGAACTTGAGACTTAGTTTCAAGTGACTTATCCCAAGTCATACGTGGTCACTGCCAATTTGATGGCGCGCGACAGTACCCTAAGGGCCGATGTTTTTTCGTTTCAAAATTTTATCGTTCCTTAAATGTGTTGTTTTGGTAACAAACACAACCAACCTTTACTATCAGGAAATCTTCGAAACTTGACTGAGCCAGAGGCGTCTCCACCTTAGGGGTTCCATGGTCAACTGTACACTCGAACAATTTTTTTTTATTTAGAATACATATAAAACTTATGGAGCTAGCTTTTTTTTGAACACCCAACGTAAATGTTAATGAACACCCAATACTAAAAGTCTTGAACATCAAACACAAAAAGAATTGAACACCTAACCCAAAACTAATTGAACACTCAATCCCAACCCAATTACAGTCCATCAATTCACATAATTCATATTTGAACACTTAACACATTATTTCAAATAAAGCTCATAATCATATATAAAAAAAAATTGAAAAAATAAAGTAAAAAGAAGAATCTATTGGTGTAAATATTATACTCTGTGTTCTCTCTCCATCTTTTTGTCGATGGTCTAAATGTGTTAATTTCGCATTCATGACAATAACTATTTTTTTATATAGTTCGCTTATAAAATTACAGACAAAGCTTTAAAAAAAATAAACTACATTGCAAATCCCGTTAACTTGAATAATATTCATTCGAATTTAAGATTACGATAGAAAATCTCATCATTTTATTCTTAAGAATAACATATTTTCGAGAAGGTCAACCCCAACGTACTCGCTACAATTTCTTTCAAAAAGGATTTAGTAGATTAATATGTTGATTAAACGTTGGCACAAAATATGAAAACTCATTTAGGAAAACTGTAAAATTTTACCCCTTCCATTCTCAAAACACTGTCTATTATAAAATACAACTTTAAAAAAAATAAATTTTTGTTAAAAAAATAGTATATATTTTTAAGTTCTTATTTTGCCTCGTAGTTCTTTTTTTTAGAATAGAGGTCATGTTTTTTTACCGTACTATTTATACAACTATATGAGATTCTGTACATATATTATTGGTTAATAAATCAATTGATAGAGTTAAGGTAAATTCTGAACACCCTATCACAAATTTCTGGAGCCGCCACTGGACTGAGGTTTTAGTTTTGTTTAGCCTTTAGATGAAGAGCTTTTCTTGCAATTTTACTTGTGATTCAGACAAAAATTTCTTAATCAGACTCAATAATTGGGGTCGACAAGATTTTTATTTTATTTTTTATTTTTTGTTTTGTTAGCAGTTAAACGACAAAGTGTTATTCTCACTGCCTTTGGATAATATGGATTTTTCTTCATTGGGCCTTTATCAATAAGTCGAGCAAAACAGCCCTTGGGCCTGAAATTACGGTCTTAGAATCATTAAATAGGTTGATCCCGAATTGAAGGCCTCAACGTGGTGGTCTATTGTTCATGAACAGAATCCAGGCATTAATTAGGCTTAAATGGCCCAAATTTCTCCTCCATTATCATGCTTAAAGTTCTCCTTTCGGCCTCATACCATGCTTCAATCTCTGTGGAAAACGGTTTGGTTTCGCCCAGTTTAGGCATGTTATCAAACCAAACTGGATATTTTCGGTTTGGACATTTATAAACTGTGGAGGCTTCGGTTATGGCCTCGGTAACCTGACCAGACCATCGTTGACCGAGGTCTCATATTGATACGGTCTATAGGATTGTACAGGCGGGCCACAGCGTATATCCTTCCATTTACTCGCTCGGTATCGAACCTCCTGTTAATGCTTCGGTTAATTACCGAAGCATGCATTCCGTTAAGGTCTCTTGAAAGAACGTAGCATAACAAGAGAGGACCAAGAGCGATACGTGGCAAATAGGATCATCTAGGCCAGGTCTGGCCATGTGCTTCATAACCGCCTTATCCGGTGCGTCATCTGTGATGTCATCCGAGGCGGTTACCTGAGCGTATCCTTCACGCGCTAGCTTGGAGGCCAAGCAAACCTAGATCTATAAATACAAAGGGACTCTAACCTAAAGAGGTATGCCATCTTTCCCTAACCCTAGATCTATATCTTCCTCTAAGATCTAACTTGATCGTCGGAGGGTCACTGGGCTATTCCAGCCCTAGTGACTTGTTGCAGGTTCAGGGGCGGGTGAACAGAGCAACGGAAGAGGAATACTAACTCAGGTCAAGGTCCCTCCAAATCGAACCCCTACAATTGGCGACTTTGCTGGGGACCTAGCCACTCTTTCAACATCCACTTCCCCCTTTCTGCTCCGTTGAGCGTTCCTGAATCAAACATGGTTGAGATCGACGACGCACATCATGGTGGTACCGCCCACGGGCTCGGTTCCCTCGTGGACCACAGCTTGGCTTCCGGCGGAGCAACCGCCCTTGGAAAGACCCATGTATCCGTCGGAGTTGGTGCCGGAGCGTCAATTCCAAACGCAGGCCCAGCTTCCGAGCTCCACTCCTACATCCGCCATCTTGAGCGGAAAATCGACGACCTCACAACCGTGATGGACCGCGACAGACATGTCCGAGACGAGTTGGCGGAGATCAAGCACCTCCTCCAAGTCTCCCCATCTCATTCCTCCGGGAGTCGCGGCGGAAGGAAGGACCGTCACACCTCCCCTCACAGTCGCGAAGTCGGTCACCTGCTGGAGCACAGATCCCGCCCCTCAGTCAAGGATCGTCTCGAGCCACCAAGACCGGCACACGCTCAAGCCACGAAGGACACATCGCATAGGGACCGTTCCCGTTCCCCTATGCAGCTTCGAAGGAAACCATCGGCCTTCGAAAGGCTCGGTGCTAAGTGCGTCTCTGCCTCCTCAACTCACTCGGTCCAAGTGGGCAAGATAGGCCGGGAATCTACCCTTAGCCTCACAAGGGCAGCCAGGGGAGATGACGGCCTTGTGGAGATCCAGACCAGGGGATACCACGAGCGCCTGAGGGGCCCCGGAGCCGGAAGCCCCATTGTCACGAACCTCGGCGGCGCACACAGCAGGAGCCCGATCACTGAGCGCCTCGAGCCTTCCGCTCGGGACAGCTACTGCCATCACCACCGAGAACGCTCTCCCAAGAAGTCGGTTAGTGTTGCTCCAAAAAGAAAGGAATATGAACGATTGGACAAACTTGTCCCCAAGAAGCGTACAACGACTGAGCGTCCAGACGGCCCCGATCGTTTGATCCAACCTCATCGCGACGCGCGACTTACACGACTCACGACCTCTCCTTTTACAAGAAAAATCGACTCGGTTCCCCCCCCCCCCCCCCCCCCCCCCCCCCCCCAAGGGATTCACCCAACCCAAGTTTGCCAAATACGACGGCAAGACCGAGGCGTACACTCATTTGGTTCAGTACAAGCTTGTCATGTCTTTGTTTCTTCGGAACGAACCCTCGGACGATGCCTTCTTGTGCAAAGTGTTTCCTGCAAGCCTCGGCAACCTGGGGCTCACTTGGTTTAATCAACTCCCGGCTCAGTCAATTTCCTCGTTCGAGTCCCTCTTTGATGCCTTCATGGCCCGGTTCGTAACAAGCAATAAGCACGAGAAGGAGATCGATTCCCACTTGGCCCTCCGCAAGAGGAACGACGAAATGCTCCGGCAGTACGCCGGCCGTTATTGGGAACTATTCAATGAGATAGAGGGTTGCGATGGCGTCATCTCAGCTCGAGGATTCAAGCTCGGTCTCACCTCCCAGGACGAGCAAGTCTATGACGACCTCGCTCGCCATAAGCCAAACTCTATGAAGGACCTTATGACTCGCATTGAGGGTTGGTGTCAGCTCATCGAGTCCAAGGCGAAGAGAGGCATCGGGAAATCTACGAGTTCGAAGACGTTAACCACCTCGGTATCCACACCGGTTCCCACACCTGTCCCAATACCAAAGAAACAGGTCAACACCATCAAGCAGTCGCAGAAGAGGGGACCGAAGCCAAGTGATTTCAACGCCGAGAAAACCGTCTTCACCATTCCCATCTACCGGATCATCGATCAAGTGAAGGATCAGCCTTTCTTCTCATCCCCAAATCAAAAGCTAGGGACCCAAAATGGGAAAATCAAGAATCCCATCGTTCGATGCAGTTACCACAGCGAGCAGGGTCACTTCACCACAGCATGCAAGCCCTTCAAGGCCTACTTGGAGCAGCTTGTCGCGGGTGGCCACCTCGGCAACTTCATTGATCACGAGAAGACAACGGCTCGGGCACAACGAACCAAAACAAATACCGAAGAAGAGGTCCAGACGATTCACGTCATCCACGGTCCTTTAAATTCCGAGGCCGCCCGCATCATCGCAATGAGCTGAACGAGGCCTCCTCCTCCAAGCAGGTCATGTTGGTCGGTCCCGAATCGAAACGCACCAGAACCGATGACGGTTCCAAATGGACAATAACATTCACCGAGAAGGATCTCGACCGCATCCAGTTTCCCCACAATGACGCCCTCGTAGTCACGCTACACATTGGAACTTTCAACGTCCATCACGTCCTCGTGGACCAAGGCAGCTCGGCTGAAGTCATGTACTACTCTCTGTTCAAAGATCTAAAGATTTCAGACACCGACCTCCGTCCCTCCGAAGTTCCTCTTATCGGCTTCAACGGAGCACCGGTCTGGCCCATCGGCATGATCACTCTTCCAGTCCGCGCCGACTCGGTGACCCTTGCAACGGAATTTATGGTAGTCGACGTCCCTAGCCGTTACAACTTAATTGTCGGGCGCACCTGGCTGCATAAGCTTAAGGCGATTGCCTCCACCTATCACCAAGTGGTCCGTTTCATTGGTATTCATGGGCACCAAGAAGACTTGTACGGAGATCAAACTGCGGCTAAGAAGTGCTACGTCAACGCCTTCCGAAGTTATAAACAGACCCCCCGGGTTAATCTCATTGAAGTTCCCGAGGTCCCAATTTTGGAAGACGTCGGTAGACCCCCCGACGACAAGACCATAGAAGACGTGGCCACCATCCAAATAACCGAAGACGGCTCCCGCTTCTTCCTTGTCAGTTCCTCACTTAGTGATACTGATCGGAATGAGACGGTAGCTTTTCTCAATCGAAACATCGAAGTGTTCACTTGGACCCCATATGAGATGCCCGGGCTCGACCCCTCTTTCATCTGTCACGAGCTCAACATCGACCGAGCCAAACGACCGGTCGTACAGAAGGCACGACGGTCCTCTCCTATTCACTCCGAGGCCGTCATTGAAGAAGTCAACTGACTCCTGAACGCAGGGGCAATCAGAGAAGTCCAGTACCCCAAGTGGCTGGCCAATACCGTCGTAGTAAAAAAAAGAATGGCAAATGACGAGTCTGCGTCGATTACTCAAACCTCAACGACGCCTGCCCAAAGGACTTCTTTCCCCTTCCTCGTATTGACCAGCTCGTCGACGCCACTTCCGAGCACGAGCGACTCAGCTTCTTGGATGCCTACCGGGGCTATCACCAGATTGCCATGAGCCAAGGCGATGTAGAGAACACGGCCTTCATCACCCTTCACGGCATCTTCGGGTACCTTGTTATTCCGTTCGGTTTAAAGAATGCCGGGGCCACTTTTCAACGAATGATAACCAAGATGTTCGAGCGGTTACTAGGTGATACTATGCTGGCTTACATCGACGACATGGTGGTCAAAAGTCTGCGCGCCGGTGATCATCTAGCTCACCTCTCCGAAGTCTTTGAGATACTCAAGAACCACAAACTCCGCCTAAATGCCGAGAAGTGCGTCTTCGGTGTCAGCACCGGCAAATTTCTTGGCCACCTCGTCTCCCGACGCGGTATTGAGGCCAACCCTTCCCAGATTCTCGCTATTAATTAACTTTCGGCTCCCAATAACAAGCGTGATGTTCAGCGTTTGACCGGCATGGCCGCAGCCCTGAATCGATTTATAAGCTGTTCTTCGGATAAATGCCAGCCATTCTTCGCCCTTTTAAAAGGCAGCCGACGGAGCTTCAACTGGACAGAAGACTGTGACCGAGCCCTCCAACGACTAAAGGAGTATCTTTCCATGGCTCCACTCCTCGTCACCCCTCAGAACCAGGAGGACTTGTTCCTCTACCTAGCTATCTCTCTGCACGCTGTAAGCTCGGTGCTCGTCCGCCAGGAGGGCCGGGAGCACCAGCCAATCTATTACTCCAGCAAAACAATGACTCCCGCTGAGACGCGTTATCTACCATTAGAAAAGCTCGTCCTTGCCCTCGTCTCAGCTTCCAGGAAGCTCGCTCCCTACTTCCAGTCACACCGTATCATCGTCCTTACCGAATACCCTCTCAAGTCTCTCCTCCGAAAAGCCGACCTCTCTAACCGAATCTCACAGTGGGCCGTTGAGCTTGCCAATTTTGAAATCCATTTTCAGCCTCGGACAGCAATAAAAGCCCAGGTGCTCGCCGAGCTTACGCCGCCCAACACCCCTGCTTCGGCTCCCACCCCGAACACCGAGGCAGTACTCCAGGCCAACCCTAGCACAGCCTGGCAGCTTTTTCACGGCGATGTTTGGAAAATGTACGTCGATGGCGCCTCCAACAGCCGAGGCGCAGGAGCAGGCGTCGTTCTCCTCTCGCCCTCCGGTGTCCTGCACAAAAGCTCACTATTCATCAACTTTCCAGCCTCTAACAACGAGGCCGAATATGAAGCACTAATCTCCGGACTCAAGACTGCCGAAGCCATTGGCATCGAAGAACTCGTGGTTTACAGCGACTCCCAATTGGTGGTTATCCAACTCTCCGAGGAATATGAAGCTCGGGATGACCGCACGCGTACCTACCTCAGCGCCGCAGTCCAGCTCATTAAACGCTTCAAAGCAATCAGAGTCGAGCATATCTCCAAGGAACAAAACGCCCACGCCCACGCCATTGCAGGACTCGCTCCGGCATGCTCGTCTACAGGACACCGTTTCATCTCCTTCAATTCCATTGACAAGCCCAGTTTCGAGCTTGAAGTGCTAGATAAGGAGGTACTCAACATAAAGCTTGGCCCGAGCTGGATGGACGAAATTGTCCTTTACCTGCGAGACGATTACCTTCCCACTGACAAAAAGGAGGCTCACCGACTCCGAAATAAGGCCGCTCTCTTCTGGCTCAATCCAAACGGGAAGCTCTACCGAAGATCATTTACCGGTCCATATCTACTGGTTGCACACCCACACCAAGTACAGGGCATCATTGAAGAGCTCCACTCCAGCGACAGCGGCTGCCACTCCGGCGGTCGGTCCCTCGCTCACCGAGCCATTTCCCAAGGATATTGGTGGCCGACAATGAAAAAGGATTCTGAAGAGTTCGTCAAACACTGCATGAAATGTCAAATGTTCGCCCCGATCATCCATCAGCCAGCTCGATATCTTAGTCCCCTCACAAGCCCTTGGCCCTTCTCCCAATGGGGCATGGATATCGTCGGTAAGCTCCCCGTTGCCCCAGGAGGATTTAAGTTCCTCCTAACCACCACAGACTATTTCTCAAAGTGAGTCGAGGCCGAACCTTTGGTAACTATTGAAGAAACAGACATCATTCGTTTCGTTTGGCGAAATATCATTTCACGCTTCGGTGTCCCTTTCGCCATTATTACAGACAACGGAAGGCAGTTTATTGGACAGAAATACCGAGCCCTATTAGATGAGTACGGCATCAAATGGGACACATCCACTCCGGCTTACCCCCAGGTTAACGGACAGGCCGAGGCTGCAAACAAGGCAATTTCATCTGGACTTAAGCGACGACTCGAGTCACGCCGAGGGAAGTGGGCCGAAGAGCTACCCAGGGTACTCTGGGGCTACCGTACTACGCCCCGGCGATCCACTGGTCGCACTCCTTTCTCCTTGGCATTCGGAATGGAGGCGGTCATCTCTCTCCAAGTCGGACTCCCAACAATGCGTACAGAAAACTTTGATGAGTCGGTCAACAACAATAGCATTGCTTCGGACCTCGACTTAGCCGAAGAAGAACGTGACAATGCAAGGATCAAGCTCGCATCGTACCAACAGGAGGTTGCAAAAGGTTACAACCGAAGCGTCCGCCTTAGGTCGTTCAAGCTTGACGATCTCGTCTTGAAAAAAGTGGTGGTGAAGTCCAAAAAGCGAAAGCTAATGCCCAATTGAGAGGGCCCCTACCGAGTTCTCAAGTACCTCGGTTCAGGAAACTACAAATTGGAGAAGCTAGATGGTTCCCCCATTGCTAAAACGTGGAATGCAAACAACTTGAAGAAGTTCTATGGATAGTACTCGGTTACCGAAGCCCAATTAATCTCTTTTATGTTACATTTTCTTTTAAAAAGTTTCAAAGGCAACTTGCTTATGTAATGGCAGCACTCCAACAAGTTTGAATGAGAATTCTTTCCTTGGCACTACTTGTACCCTTTGCTGTTTAAATTATTTACACTCGGTCCGTTCTTGCCCGGACCGTTTTACACCGACTTCAGGGATATTGTTCTCCATGGGTAATACCCTTGGACAAAATTCCCACTAAGTCACCCTGGCCTCTTCGGTCGTTTGGACTTCTGGTCACTCGCTTTAAGGATACTCGGCTTTGCCCTGAGCCCCTTATACCGACTCAACAAAAGTCTCTCACTACTCGGACTCGCTGCGTCCCGAACCTTTGGCCGAGGCCATATCCCTTCGCGACTTCGGCCTACGTCCCTAAGCAGTACCACCATCTCACGCGTCTACTCCTCGCTAGGCTTATTTCCGTTAACAAACAAAAGCGTGAAAATTCAAAATTCAATCGATGCTTACTTCTGATTCCATAATTCGGTTTCTGCCGACCCTCCTAAAGCAAGGGCTCCGGATCAGGTCACTTTTCCCTGAATAAACATCTTTTCTATGCTTGGCAAAATTCTTCGGTTAATGCTTCAGTTAAACTTGTTTTACAAATCTTCAAATCCCACCGAAGCAGGGGCATCATCACCCAAACAGTAAACCAGACAAGCATTTTAAAGAAAACATTCAGGAAAAGAAAGCATTCATTCACAAGGCATCG
The DNA here is from genome assembly GCF_030253575.1 of Rhododendron vialii. Lineage (NCBI taxonomy): Eukaryota > Viridiplantae > Streptophyta > Magnoliopsida > Ericales > Ericaceae > Rhododendron > Rhododendron vialii. The sequence continues at coordinate 19,016,553 of NC_080563.1, read as the reverse complement.
CAAGTTCTAAGCGCCAAATCATAAACAAAAAAGGTACAGCTTCGATATCAAATATTTACAACCCCTGGAACGGCAAACTCCAAATGTCCGGAGCCGTCCAGTCAAAGCTACAGAAACAAAAGACATGAAACTTCAGAAAATAAGGGGAAAGGACACTATCCTAAGCAGGAGCGTTGGGGTCGAGCTGGTCCTCGGGCGCAGGGGCATTTGGATCGGCTTGGTTCCCAGGGTTTTGGTCCTCGGGCTCCACCATCTCCTCCTCTTCCTCTGGCAGGACAAGCTCTTCGGGAGGCGCCTCGGGAAGTGTTCGGAGATCGGAGTCTTCAGGGAGGTTGAGCCTCCTCACCAAAGCTTCATGGCCATACCGAAGACCGTCCAAGAAACGGTCCCGATGCAGCTCGGCCTCGATCTCCCGAACCTGTTTCTTATATTCTACTCCGGCTGCGTCCCAACCTTCATCGTAGCCTCTTTTCCTCGCGAAGTCAACCTCTGTGGCCCGGGTGACTCGCAAGGTGCTGGCATCCTCCTCGGCCTTGGCGGCCCTGCCCTCTGCCTGCACCCTCTCCCTGTCACACCTTTGAAAGTCTGCTAGGTAGAGCTCGCAAGTCTCCCGAGCAAGCTTGAGGTCTTTCTCCTTCCGGGCTAACTCCCGATTCATCTTCTCGGTCTCTTTCTCCTGCGCCTTGCACCGGTCATTGATAGCCAATGCCCGAGCTCCCGCCTGTAAACAAAGAACAAAAGAGATTCACCAAGTGCAAACATTCAGGTTGAAAAGAGCAGGACACAAACCATTAACTTACATTGAAAAGGGCCTGAGCTATCTCGGCCGTGATGTCCTCGGTCAAGCCAGTTACAGCCCGGGCATCCCTTGGAAGAGTGCTTCCCTGAACCATCCCGAAGGATACCCCGAGGTTCTTGACACTATCGGCGTGATGGATCTGGCGACCGGCGAAGTGGCGGAACTCCGGAGCCCAGGGGAGTTCCCTCGGATTGACCCAGGAACCTTCCTCCATTCCACCGATCCCCCCTCCGGGCTCTCCCGGCTTCTCCTCGATCTGGATCGTCTTCTGATCTCCGTCCCCCCCCCCTCACGCCGAGCCCTCTTTTCCGGGGGCTCCTGTGGTGAAACAGGAGTCGCCCTCGAAGTCCCGGCACCTGGCGTGCCGAGGACTGTTCCCCTGCCCCGACTCGCCGGCCTCCGGCGCCTGAGATTCAGCACCTCGCGAGTTTCGGGACCCGCCATCTCTTCACTCAACCCGGTTCTCTCGGGAGTATCTCGGTCAATCTCCTCGCGAAGGATTCCCCGAGGTTCGGAGTTACTCCCCTCGGTCTCAACAGCAGCCTCTCCTCTCCCCCTCTCCCCTCGTCCTCATCCCCTCCCCCTGCCTCGTCCTCGGCCTGCCCTCGGGACCCCCTGCTGCCTCGGTTTCTTCTTTAAAAAGCCCGTGTAAGTTGGGATGTACCCGAGCAGCTCTGGTGCGTACCGACTTGTTATGGGAATGGTGTAGGCCGCTGTAATCCGGGCCCAGTTAGCTCTTTCCCGGAGCTCTTGAACGATTTCCTCAGCTGTAAGACAACCAAAACAAGGAATCAATATAAGTATGCCGGGCATAACAAAAACATACAAAGCATCTACTGAAGAGTAATTTCTACCAACCAGGAGCCCCGGTCCCAAACTGCACTCGGGTAGTGGTATCTGCATTCTCCCCGGATCCGAACATAAAATTTTCGGTTACCGAGATGTAAATGTTCGCCCACTCCTCGGAGTCGGGGAGACGATCGACAAGAAACGTGTCGTATCCCGTCCTGCATGAAAGGTAGTATCGGTTGCTCTCTCGGTTAACTCCCACGAGATATACGCCGAAGAGCTCCTCGACCCCAAAGGTCAAGTTAAACTGCCTCCTCAGCTCGATGACGCTGCTGATGATTCGGTAAGAGTTTACCGTGAGTTGGGAGGAGGAAAAAGAAAGGGTCCGGAGTACTCGTCGTACGAATTGATGAATGGGGAATCTAACCCCTCGCTCAGTGATTGACATCAAGGGAAAAATTAATTCCCCTGGTCGGTGAGGAAGGGTCTTGGGGTTGTTGTCAGGAAGCAGCCGAACCTCTACGTCCGGAGGGATGCTGTAAACTCTTTTGAACTCCGCGTAGGCAGCCGGGGTCCGATTGAAATACTGGTTCAGATAGGGACACGGCCTCATCGGCCTCTTTCATCCCCGAACCTCTTCAGGGGCATCGGCGAATGGGCCCGATCCATGGCTCGATGTATTGGGAATCTCCATCTCCCAAGGAACGAAAGCTATGACAGGACGTAAAGCTCTAAGAGGGTCCGAAGGTTCAATGGCGTCCAATGGAATTCGGTAAAAAGCCTGGGCACGACACTCCTCAAAGATCTCCTCAAGATTAGCAGAAGAAGAGCTGCTGGAACTGTCCGACGAGACTTCAACAACCATTCGCCCCTACCTAGCAAAAAAAATGTGTGCAAAAGCCCGTTAGCTATATGCCCAGGGAAAGCAACATGACCTAGCAAATGGGACAGAATGGTCATCGCTCCTCGGTAGATTTTCGGGGACCCTTCTCCGGGAGGGGTTTCCTAGGCCAGTGGTTATATCTATGGTCTCAGGTAAAAGATTGGCCTTGGGATGAATATGGCCCTCGGGTTGAATTTAGACCTCAGGAAAGCTAAGAACAAAACGCTGGAGACACCCAGCGCCGTCGCAGGACGAGCAGCGGCGAAAGGCGGTACGACCACAACGCGTAGAAATGTGGATTAAAGGGAAGAAAACTTGAAGAAAATGATTAAAACATGAAAACCAGCAACTAAAAATCGTCATACCTGGGTTTCGTGTCAAGATCCGCGTCTAAAACGCTCAAAATCTCGATCAAAGGGCGGAAGGCGGCGGCGGCGGCGATTCGAGTTCAAAATCGGGAGAGCTTTATCGTCCTCTCTTTCCTTTTTCTCTTATATACTCAGGCAATCTGAGGAGGCGTGCGGGAAACGAAGCATCGTGCGCCGAGCCGTCGGATCTCTGACACGTGGCACCATCTGACAGATAAGGTCGAAAAGTTCTGCACCGAGGTCAGAACGCCGAATTACCGAGCCATTGGGCTTTTGACGCGTGTCACCGAAAGGACGGCCCGTACCAATCAACTGGTATTGCACATGCCAGAACAGCTGTTGGCTCATATACCTCGGCGATGATCGACACGTGGCATCGAAAGCTGGGACTGGCGTTCCGATAATCCCCGATGTCCTTTTTCTCTTCGGCGATTTGGGTATTGAAAGCCAAAAGCATAATGGATCATGGACAAGATTAACCCCCTGAAGCAAAAAGCCGATGCATCAGAGAGTTAAGGGGCTATTGTGGAGGCTTCGGTTATGGCCTTGGTAACCTGGCCAGACCATTGTTGACCGAGGTCTCACATTGGTACGGTCTATAGGATTGTACAGGCGGGCCACAGCGTATATCCTTCCATTTACTCGCTCGGTATCGAACCTCCTGTTAATGCTTCGGTTAATTACCGAAGCATGCATTCCGTTAAGGTCTCTTGAAAGAACGTAGCATAACAAGAGGGGACCAAGAGCGATACGTGGCAGATAGGATCATCTAGGCCAGGTCTGGCCATGTGCTTCATAACCGCCTTATCCGGTGCGTCATCTGTGATGTCATCCGAGGCGGTTACCTGAGCGTATCCTTCACACGCTAGCTTGGAGGCCAAGCAAACCGAGGTCTATAAATACAAAGGAACTCTAACCTAAAGAGGTATGCTATTTTTCCCTAACCCTAGATCTATATCTTCCTCTGAGATCTAACTTGATCGTCGGAGGGTCATTGGGCTATTCCAGCCCTAGTGACTTGTTGCAGGTTCAGGGGCGGGTGAACAGAGCAACGGAAGAGGAATATTAACTCAGGTCAAAGTCCCTCCAAATCGAACCCCTACATAAACCAAATATTATTGGTTCGATTTGACTAGTTTATTCCAGTATTTTGGTTCGTTACTTGTGCCGCAACAAGTAAAAAATCTACCATAGATTTCCACCATTTTAATTTTCATTTGAAACTACTAAAATATCATAAAACTAAGTAAATAATCTAAACTAAAACGACGAAGTATCTTAAAATCATACAAAAGAAAACTTACTATTTTTTGCCTTTTTCAAAAAAAAAAAATCACTTCATCTAGTTCCTCTTTAAGAGATATTTGAGATCACTTTAAGAGAGAGAGAGAGAGAGAACATTTTTTTTTATCCGTAAAATTTAAAAAAAAAGAAGAAGAAGAGAGCGTGAACATTTGAGATGGGTATTTCAACCTTCGCAAATGTATCCCTATCAATAAGTTAATTTATGCATGTACATATATAAATCTGTCCGGTCTGAGTTACTCCGGATTGAAGGGTGGAAAACCAAACAAACGGAAAAAAATAACTCACCCCTGGACAAAACCATTTACCTCTAGAAAACCAAATTAAATCACCGGTTTAATCTGGTTTCTGTTTATGGTTCGGATTCCCTATTTTTTTTTTCGCCCTGAAATTGAATTGCTTTTGCAATTGACGTAGAGTTGGAAATATACTGGGTGTTTATTTTTATTTTTTTGGTCAAACGGAAATTTATACTGGGTGTTTATCGGTGGGTCCAACGCTGAGTTGGTCTTGGATTTGACGAATCCGGACATGGCTTCACTCAAACGCGGGAAGATTCGTCAAATTTGGCAATGGATTCCTCCATTTAGAAACGCAAGAAATATAGTACTACTACGTCGTCCACGTGGTGATCATTAACGGTTAGTATAAAATACAGTATCTTATTAATAGATTAATTAAATTCTTCTTTACAAGATTTATTCTCAAGCTGTTGGATGTTTGTTTATAAGGTGATGGATTTTAAGGGATATCTCGATGGAATCCGAAAGGTGAAATTGTAATTTAGATTTAGGTGTGTTTACATCTAACTATCTGTTAGATGTTTGTTTTATTTAATTTCTTTTTCATTCGCTCCCTTGATGTATCCCTTTCAAGTTTATAAAAGTTTCATTTGCTGAGAAGAAAAAAAAAAGATTTATTCTTAAGCTACATTCAATCGCGTTTGCGTTTGACATCATTCACGTGGTGTACTAGCGTCTTGCCCGTTCGATACACGGGGACGCAAAATCAAAGATCAGTGAGAACTTTTTCTTTATTGTCCTGTTCATCAGTGAGTAAGAAAGAAGATAGGTTTCATGCAAACTAAAGTACTATATACTTATGTTACTTTTAACTTAGTTTTCTTTTCAAGTAAAATAAAGTGTATATTTTATATTTCATAAAAAGTTTAGAATAATAAATAAAAAGATAAAAAAATTGAGGAGATTCCATGTAGGAGAGAGAGTTAAGGAGAGAGCTTCATTTTATTTTATGTAACTACATTCATTTAGTATATACTAGTATATAGATATAGATAACAACCATACTTTTTACCTGGGCATCCCTTTTTTGTCTAAATAATCCTCGAGCATTATTTTATGTCTTTTCCATATTTTTTAGTTTTGAGTCAATTTTTTGTGGGTTATTACTTCGTTTGGACAAAGAAATCTAAAAGTCAAAAATTATGTCTTTATTTTGAATAAAGACAAAAAAAAATGGTCGTTTGCCTTTCAAAAAAAAAAGTCAAAAATAATGCAAAAAAATTGCTTTTTTGATTATTTGTCTCTATTTGAAAAAAAAATGAAATTTTGAACATTATTTTTTACTTTTTGCATTTCTAGAACCAATAATTCAAAAAAAAAAATTGACGCAAAACTAATAAATATAATTTTTTTAAATAAAGACAAATAAAATAATCCTCGGAGAATATTTCGGGTACTACTCTTAGTTGATGCAACAAAATTGAACTCTAGCAGTATTAACAAACAGGGCTAGCTCAATTGGTGCAAAACCAAACTTACGTTTACATTTCAAAAGAGACATGATTATGCAAAAACTGTTTTTGTTAGTGCGAAAGTTGTGGTGTATAAAAGCTAGCCTGCCCTTGTACCTTGTATTGGAGTACAATCTTTTATGTATTGGAGTACAATTTTTTATACTAACAAAAACAGCTTTAGCATTAGCACCACTCTTTTAAAATGCCAAAAACGAACTAATTAATTCGGATAATGCCTATACAAATGTTCACTAGAGTTCCTTTGCCGAGCAAAAAAAAAAAATGTTCACTAGAATATAGCTATTAATTTATCTCTTTTTTTCTAAGCAAATATAGCTATTAATTACATCTTGGTATCTATCGAACACCAACTACTACTATTTACAAACTTTCATTTACACGGGTAATTCAGGTTGTACTTGAAAATCCATACAACTTGAAATCTTATACAAAATCATGCTCATATCAGGTCTGGCTTCTGAATTCTCCACTAAAGCTGAATTGGCAATATCAAAAAGAACCCTCAATTGTTCCATATTTACATCACCATTGAGCTTTGGATCCAGCATCCCCACCAAAACCTTGGAATCTTTGCTCCTCCGCCACCCCTCCGTCCATTCCGGGAGCGTCATGGATCCCTGGAGCGACTTGAGGCCCGTGATTAACTCAAGCAATAACACTCCAAAGCTATAAACATCGCACTTTGGTGATAATAGGCCGGTGTTGAGATAATTGGTGTCTACATAGCCCAATGAGCCTTTTATTGTGGTTGGGGTTCGGGCAGTCTGGGCATCATGGCCCAACTTGCAAAGCCCAAAATCGGCGAGTTTGGCGTGACAGTCGTCCACTAAAAGGATGTTGGACGACTTGATGTCTCTGTGGATGATTGAAGGGTCGGCTATGGAGTGGAGGTAGTCGAGAGCACGAGCGATGTCTAAGGCAATGCTCAAGCAATTCTGCCACGAGAGTGGTACGAGGGATTGGCCATAGCGCGTGTGAAGCCGATCGAAGAGGCTCTTGTTTGGCACATACTCTAGCAATAGTAGCTGTTCACCTAATCCTCCATGGAGAAAGAATTCAGCTTAAGTAATTCTATGAAAGTTCTAAGACATACAAGAACAATATGAATAGTTAGGTAAAGGGGGAAATGATATAGAAAAACAATAGACAATGACACTGCGGTGGCGAGCCAAAATAATTGTTTTTGTTTTTGGGTAAATTCCAAAATAATTGTTAATTTTAAGTGTAATAGTATGTACAATTTTATTCACAAATTAGGGTGATGTATGACGTACCATTCTCCAAGCAGAATCCCAAAAACCCCACCAAATTAGGATATGAGATATCCTAAGTAAAACAGAAACCTCGTGAAGAAAGATCTTCTTGCTCCCTCCACTCTCTTCCATCACCCTCTTCACCACGCCGAATCTCCCGTCCCCAAGCTCCGCCAAGTATACGTAAGAAGTCGACCCGACTCCGATCCGAACCCGAAAGTCTCTCGTAGCTACCTTCAACTCCTCGAGTGCATAAGTCCTAGTAACACCAACAGCAGAGCTACAAAGGAAACTTCCATTCTTGTTCTTGCTACAATTAACTTTTCCTTGATGGGTTGGAGCTTTGATATCCGGCCCCCTCGATCACCTTGTTGGTCTGATCCTAGGCAGATGGCCCACTTCGTTATGATGATAATGAATAAGATGACCAGAATTATTGCACCTATGGTCCAAAGGTTTTTTAGGTTTGTGGATGAGAATCCAAAGAACCACATGGTGGTGATGTTAATCTTTGCTATTTGCTTCTATTCTTTCTCATGTATGGCTTATACTAGGTATACGAGAGAGAGAGAGAGAGAGAGAGAGAGAGATTAGAGTTGGAGTTTGGTGTGGTATATATGGAGGTCAAGTACTTTGGAATCTTAGTAGATCTTAATGCTATGTGGATAAGGGTGCCGCTATTCGCAGCCCTTTTTTTCTTTCGTAGCCCATTACATTTCGGTAAATGGTTGTTGAAAATCATAAATAACATTTCGGTAAATTGTTGTTGAAAACAAGATTATATTTCGGTAACTACATGTCGAAAATATGTTCAACTTTCGGTAAACAACTGCCGAACATGAATTTTCGGTAAACATCTGTTGAAAAAAATATTATATTTCGGTAATTGGATGCTGAAAATATATCTCAATTTCGGTAACTAACTGTCGAGTATAATTGAAAATTTTTAACGGGCTATGAGAGTAAATAGAGGGCTGCGAATAGCAGCGCCCATGGATAATATACACAAGGGTCATAATTCTGTCTATATCCTTGACTTATTACTTCCAAGAAATGAAAATCAATGGCACTTTGCCCCCTCTACATTAAAAATTTCATGTTGCACCATAAAATTTATTAAATCTGTACCAATTTTTTCCAAATGTCATTTACGCTTGGTCAGTTGATCTCTACATAAAAAATAGACCAATAATAATTATTATAGGAAGTGGTGTGCTAGCACATTGCTGTACTTATAGAAAGGTTATGAGGCTGAAAATATGTTATTTGCTGATAGATTTCGGGCAGAGGATTTGTGGATAGTTTAAACCCGCCAATATATATTGATCAATAGCCCAACTCCAAATGCAAATTGCAAAACAGTGCAAGGGTACCGATGTGGTTGTTTTGATTTGACATTAGGTAAATTGTAACTATTAAGAAACTTAGAGGGCAAAGTGCCATTTCCTCTAATTACTATCGATTGGTTTACTTACTCAAAAGATTTCCTTTCAATCCGCTAGCTAGGCACTTATATTTATTTACTAGTGTTTGTCCGTGCCTACGGTACTATTTACCATTTGATGACATTTTTGTAATATATTTGTCAGAATGTGGGTGTTTTTTTAAGAGAATTGGAACCACCTCTGTACGTAGCTGTCTAAAATCACTTTTTTTATTAACTCATCCGATCCCGGCCCCTCTATCCATATTACAACTGCATCCAATCGACCCCCCCTTATAGTAATGCGAGATTATTAACAGAAATATATGGAGAATTAAGAAGATGTCTATCAAATCTACCTATATATCATATGCATGATTTTTAATTCCAAGACCAAATCTGCCCGGCCCCCTCTCTCACGCATTATTTTTTTACGATCTTTCATTATTGAATAATGAAAAGTCACCCACACTCTCTCTGCAATATTCCTAATCAAAAAAAACTTATATTTCGAAAAATGGCCACGGCCTCGATTGTATCATTTAAATTTGAAAGAAAACTAGTTGAAAGCCTTTGTTGCATAAATCTATACTCTACTTTTTTTAAAAGTATGAAGCTGTTTCCTACTTTTTGGTTTTCACAAATGCCTCCAAGAATTTTGTGAATTTCTGTCCCATATCCTACAAGGCTACAACCCTTCCCTTATTTGTCCAGTGGCCCTTGGTAAACGACACAATATCGAACGGATAAAAAAACTACCGCAGAAACGTTACACCCCTTGCTAAACACCCCTTGTCCACCAAAAAGTGGGAAGACGTCAATAAGTTCCTACACTTTTCTTTCCAAACGTACCCATAGTAGGAAATTACAGTAGATTACAATTGTTAGGCCATCCACAGTGGTATAATCAAAATAGGATAATCAAAAGTTGACACATCAGCTTTTGATTATTCATTTAAGAAGTTGTTAAGCTTAACAATGTTGAGGTTCACAATGGTCACTTCTAATCCATAACCAAAATAAGAAGTCCACTACAATTTCACACAATCTATCTCTCCCCCTCTGTTTCTCGTCATTCACTTCCCTCCATTATGTTTTTTTTTGGGCAAAAATATATCAAACATATGGTGTTCTTCCTAGTGTTATTTATCAAAACAACACAAACTTTTTTTTCCTTCCTATTCTTGTAGCCTATATCACAAATCCACCACTCTCTTAATCTTTCAAAAAAAATTAGATATGTTCTTGAAATTGGAAAATAATGCAAGGTTCTTCCTTTTTTTTTTTTTTTTGCAAGGTTCTTCATTTACTAAACTATAAGGGGAGGAACAAAAAAGAATAACCAATTTTTAGTCGAAAAAATTATTTATTTTGCTAAAAAGTAATTATTTCTCAAAATACTTGGGTAAAAGTAAAAAAAATATATATTTTCGATTTCTCTCGTCGAGATGAATCAATAACCCATAAAAGTTTGGTACAAAATTAACAAATGTGAAAAAAAATCAAATAAAGACAATTTTCAGATTTAAGTTAAGTTCATAAGAATGCAGCCTAAAATAGAAACGGGAAAGAATAGTGAAATACCGTAATCCGGCAACGATGGGTTAAATTGTAGATGATCGAGAAATATGAGCTTCACTTTTAGAAGAAAAGAAAGAGAAACAGTTTGTGGTTGAAGTGAAAAAGATATAGAGCAGGTGAAGAAGAGAAGAAGAAAATACTAGTTGAAATATGCGTGTATATAAATTTTGGAACCAATTAACTTATGTGGTGTGGGGTTTACAAATTTTGATTATTGAAAAAGGTTGCTAATTTTGGTTATCCAAAGCCTAAAATTTGGTTATTTCTAAGGATGTTGTTAAGTTTGATTATACTATTGTGAGTCATTTTTTGCACCAATATTGTTAACTTTAACAACAATTGGTTTTTGATTATACCACTGTGGATGGCCTTAGGCCATCCATATTGAAGGGCGATATGGTTACGCCTCTTTTGGAAAGTCCTTTTTGGAAAGGTAACACCATTTGGAATTTGTGACTGGAGTATTTTTGTTCTCAAATGTCTCTTTCCATTTTCTTTATCGCTCTTGACCGGGAGAGGAAAACCGCTCGTGATTTCAATCTCGAACTCGCACGTACTCTCTCCATCTTAGGTCTCATCATCTCTCTTATGCAAATCTTCCACCTCATCATCTCGGGAGAGAAACCTAACCGAAAACCCTCACCACCTTCTTCTTCACTACCATGAGGCCCATCGAATGGATTGAACACGACTTCCAACAAATGAGTGGGTTTGGCAAGAGCCAATACTGCTGAATGGTAACACAGCTGCCACAACCGGAATTGGTTCTAAATTGGAAGAGAGGGAGGGTAGTAGCCATGGACGATTCACGCTTAACTTGGTAGTCATCAATCTTCTACAGACCGCAAACAGGTAATCTATTCATGTTTTTGACTTCTAAATTACGATTATTCTGGATTTATTTGATTAAAAAAAAATAGCAATCATCCTTTCTCCTAAACACCATCACAGAATGAAATTTGTGCGTTTTGCCATTATCCGTACAGAAATTGCACGAAAGTCTGTTATTTCTTTTCATTATTTGGTTTTGTATTGCTTGGGAACTTAACATAAACAAGAATAAAGCGTCATTGCATACTTTATTTTCAAGTTGTTTCGTAATTTTCCAGGTGGGTGTTTGTGAGATGGATTGAGAGGGTCGCGTTATTCAATGGCTTCTTAAGCTTTCTTTGTTTTATGTTTGTACATGCAGAACGTCATCTAGAAGCACCTAAGCCTAACTGGAGGAGAAAGGAGTTGTTAGGGTATCAGAGGCAGAGCTATGTAAGAGCATCTCCAATGCATACTTCATAACTCTAAATCTCCATCCATTCCTCCACTTGAGAAATTATTCAGTCCAATCCATCTGCCATATTTGTCTCCATTTTGGAGGATTGATTTTCATGCTCCATATTTAGAGTATGAGGAAAGAAAATGAAAGATCCTTCAAATAACCACTTTTTGAATATAAAACTAGAGAATTAAATAATTGAAGTTGACTTTGAAATACACAATGATTGGACTCAAAGTGAGATAAAACTTGAAATGAAGATGAAAAATAGAGATAAACTTTATTTGGAGATTTAGTGATCCTCCCAAATAGAGTTATAGAGGACATTGGGTTGGAGATGCTCTAAGGCTTTGGGTGTGGCCACCCTTATGTGTGATGTTTTTTAAGTTTCACATGTGAAGGGGGGTTTTTTTTTTTTTGGCAAAAGCAAATCCTATTTTACTACTCTACTAATCTTGGAAAAAGGGATGAGGCTGGTAGGTTTTGAACCCTCACTTGGTGTAAAGAGTGTAAGGCATACACTACTTGACTATCACTCTATTTGCAATTAACACTCCCATTAAAAAAAAAGTAAAATAACATAGTCATAGTCACTTTAAATAATTTCTTTTCAAAAAAAAAAAACCATGTTTTGTGAGTTTAATAGTCAGGACTTTTTTTTTTAAAGCATACTTAACTAAATTATGAACTCTATTTTTAATATACTTGATTAATATTCAAAAAGTTCATTTTTGACAATTTTTTCCACTCTCTTATTGTGGCCTCGTCGGAGTACCTACCCTCACTCTGTGAAGTATCGGAATAAACCTGCTCTAGAAAGTCGTCTGTTTGGAAGATTTCATTATAAGATAGTATGACAAGAAATAATCACGTGCATCGCACGTGCACTTTTACTAGTATGAAGAAAATTACATGGAAAAGGATGCCTTGTCCAACAAGAGACAAGTGTAATACCCCGTATTTAAAAAAAAAGGTTCTTTTCAAGTATTATTGTTTATGTCGTTTTTGTTAAATTAACTTTTACTATATGTTCATACACTTTCTAGATGTAGTACACGTGCATGTGTGCATGTGTTGAGAATGTGTCAAGTAAGGTAGGGAGGAGTCATGAGTTGGTGGTACACCTGGTCTTTGACTTCATATAGATCAGAAGGATTAAAATGAAAAAAAAAAAAAAAAAGGGCTTCAGAGAGAGAGCCGTGAGGAACAATTGATCATGGGTTCTTGTTCTGATGAGATCTTGTACAACATTCTTTGAAAAGGAATATAAGGTGGGATTATATCTGATGGCATGGCAATTTAAGGATGAGTGTGAGATACATATTTCTTGTACAATATTAATGTTGGATTCTTGTTGGTTGTGTTATGTGCGGTGACTGTATGTCGTGGAACAGTTTGATATGTGACGGGGTGACTAGGCTAATAAGCTATGTCAAAAGACAAGTTATCCAATGGGTTGTGGTGAGGCTAGTGACGTGGTACGTCACCCGTCATATACTGAAGAAGACCGGATATGTGGTTTCATTTATGTGGAATGTATTATATTCGTGGTTGGTATTAATACGTGGTGGCCGATGTTGTGCAGTTAATTTAGTGTTAATATTGTACACGTTATTATGTCTCACACACTCCTGAGGTCCTTTGGACTCCAGTTTGCAGGTTGGTTAGCAGATCAGATACTGGTGGTATGAGCTTTTCTGAGTTGCTACGAGGATGAGTTGTTGTTAATTTACTTTAGTGATAGTTATAAATTATATAGTTTTTTTGGAATAAAAGACAGATTGTGGTCTTTTTAATATCGTGGTGCTTGAGATTTCGGATCGTTACAAAAAGGATGAAAGAAATAGGTACAACTAGCCACGATGGCATGCAGGGCATGCAGGCCCTCTGATGCAGGCTAATATTTTAATTATTCTAGAAATATAGGAATTTAAGTTTATTATTTTGCAATTAGTATTTTATTAGGAATCTTTTCATTTTAGATACCTTGCCTAGAATATTGAATTTTCTTAATTAGGTTGATTTTATTTCATTTTTATTGTTTTCTTGTTCTCCAAGGCGTAGATTTAGTTTTCCATTATTTAAGTTTCTTATTAGTATTTCTAGATTTTTATAAATTGAGTTGTAAGTCTTAGAGCTAAGGGCGTTATAATTGAATTAAAGAAAAAACCGAGATTTATCTCAATATCGTTTGTTCAAAGGAGTACCTCTGGCTCAAACATTGTTTGTGTTTTCTTCTTGCACTTAATTTTGTAAAAGGAGATTGCGCTGCATCAGTAGGTATCAGAGCCCAAGTTTCAATCCTGACTATGGCCGGAGGACGTGTTATAATTGAATTAAAGAAAAAACTGAGATTTATCTCAATATCGTTTGTTCAAAGGAGTACCTCTGGCTCAAACATTGTTTGTGTTTTCTTCTTGCACTTAATTTTGTAAAAGGAGATTGCGCTGCATCAGTAGGTATCAGAGCCCAAGTTTCAATCCTGACTATGGCCGGAGGACGTGCTGCTGGTCAAGGGGGTCCTACAAGCTAGTGTTGATGAAGTTTATGAGTGAGATAAAGTTGCTTGAGATATTCGAATGGAGGAAAGGTTTTCCGACATCAAAGCAATTCTTGGAGGACTTGTCCAACGCATGGAGGCTTTAGAAGTTGCAAATCCACCTTGCCGTTGTCTGGTTAAACCTTGATTTCTGAAGGAGGGGGAGGTATCGGATGACGTTTCTATCTCCAAACTTTTGGTTGGTAACCATCAGTCGATGAGGAGGACAAGGGCAGTCAAGGTTGTTAATCGTAATTCGCGACTTTGGGCATCTGGTTTGAAGATCAACTTTCTTGAGTTCTAGAGAGATATGACACCAGAAAAAATCTTAAAGGTTGGCGCAGGAGGGAAAAAAGTCTTAGAAGAAATTCTAGTTGAGGGAGACGTAGGAGACTCTCTAGAAGATGTATTAGAGCAAGAGTCCGATAAAATATTTTTGGACAATAATCCATTGTCGTTTGAGTTAGAAATTGATTGGGAGTCACCTCCAAAATTTGATGAGTATGTAGATCATGAAGAGTTCGAAGAATGTAAAGCCAACATTGTTGAGGATGTGCACGTTGCGATTTAGAGCGAGAGTATAATTTTCTGGGGAGAATGATTTCGAAGTCAGTCCACTGCCCATTGTAGTTAATGGGATGCATATTCCTATTTCCAATATTAAATCGAGTCAAGATCAAGTGGAAGGAAATTGTGCATTTAACTGCACCCCAATGGGCATATCAACGCCACCAAAGGAAGTAACCCATATTCTCGTCAATGGCTCATGTATTGTTCTTGGCAGTACTGATATCCCACCTATCACAAGGTGCACCAATTCTCCTTTGACAAGTGAATTTTCTTTCCAAGATGGTAAAGCGGCCAAAGGTAGTGAAATTGGTTGGGGTAAACAATTAGTGAATTCTTTTTGGAATATATTGAAGCTGATGTGAAGAAGAATTTTTGGATTGCGTACTTGGAGCAAGTTAGGAAGGACATTGTTGCTTTAATTTTTCAAGACTCTTCTTTACAGTTTAGGTTCAGAAAAATTAATTTGAAATACAAGAATGATGCTGACATGTTTCAGCGAATTCAACTATGTAAACTCGAGGACGAGTTTCTTCAAGCCGGGGAGGATGATGCAGGCTAATATTTTAATTATTCTAGAAATATAGGAATTTAAGTTTATTATTTTGCAATTAGTATTTTATTAGGAATCTTTCCGTTTTAGATAAATTGCCTAGAATATTGGATTTTCTTAATTAGGTTGCTTTTATTTCCTTTTTATTTTTTTTTTTGTTCTCCAAGGCGTAGATTTAGTTTTTCATTATTTAAGTTTCTTTTTTAGTATTTCTAGATTTTTATAAATTGAGTTGTAAGCCTGAGGGCTAAGGGAGTTGTTATTGAATTAAAGAAAAAATCGAGATTTATCTCAACATCGTTTGTTCAAAGAGGGAGTACCTCTAGCTCAAATATTGTTCGTGTTTTCTTGCACCTAATTTCGTAAAATGAGGTTGCGTTGCATTATCCGGTGACAAGAGCGATAGAAGTCAAGGGAAGGCTAGTACAAGTTTCAATAGGAGGAGATCTGGATCCAAGGGTCACGCGTTTACTTACTTTTATTGCGACTAGGAAGGGTACCACAAGTGAAATTGCCCAAAGTACAAAGCAGAAAAGGAAAAGGTTCAGAGACGACGAACATCGATCTCAAATCTTGAGGACTAGGATCAGGCATTTTTGGTCATTGCATCAGACACAAAGATTGGGAAATCAGACTAGGTGTTAGACTAAGTCCAAGTGTGCGTTGACAGAAGGAGCTTTGCAGTTTACGACGCATATCGTAAGTTCCATAGTCCGAGCTCCCTTGTGGTTGGCAATTGCATGACACAATTATTTGTATCTTCATCTTTATTGAGTTGTACATTTTTTAATTTCATTATTTAGAGTGTCTGTATAGATCTGGAATGGAATCAATAATCTTGCATGTAATTGACGAATGAGAATTGGATGTTGGCTAAGAGATATATTCAACGAGCAAAGTCAAGTATGCAAATTTCCAAAAAGCGGCTCGAGCCACCCTCTAGCACTAGTTCAACCAACAGTTCTGATATTCAAGTGGCTGGACATTTGGTCAGAACAATTTCCTAGCAATTAGAGAGCAGCCGCACGCTTGTTTTGGATCAAAGAAATTTTTGAGAGGATCTTTTGTGTTGAATCTTGGAGTATCTATGTGATCTTTGGATCATTGAAGTTTCAATCTAACTCCAAGAGGTGTCTACGACTTCGTTTCAACTTATTTCATGTTCTTCTTTAGTAGATTTCTGAAGGGTTTTGGAAGGCTTGTGGATTTAAAGCGGCGGCAATCAAACACTGGGTCTGGTGAACAAGGAGTCAACAAATCGGTCTTGGGTCGATAGGTGAGGAGTCGCTATTGTGTTAAGAAGGTCTTTTTGTAATCACACAATGGTTACTATTAGTATTTGATTCCTTCTCGTGATGTAAACTCATTTAGGTGTTTTCCACATATACCATGGGTGACTGTGACTCTGCCTTTCAGCCACCTCCATTATTGTGAACTCCCAACTACCACCTACCTTTCTTTATGAAAGAAGGCCAAACAAGGCTCTAGTTTTATAAAGACCATGTTCCCTCAATGTGGTGAGGAAAGAAATTTATAAAAAAAAATAAAAAAAAAGACGGGTCTAAAAGTCGAGAAAATCTGAGTGTGGTGAGGGTGAGAGAGACCAGAACGAGTCCAGAACGAGTCCAGCTCAAAGGGGTTCTCCTCCAGAATTTTTTGGTAATATTATTGCGTACGATTCAATAATAGATTTTTTTTTTCTCAATTGTATGCAAGTGTGTCAAGCTCTCTCTGCATCTATCTCTTTAGATGAAGTTATTAACAAAAATAGAATAATTCTGGATGAAGCACAATCAATTTGGACCTGCAATAAGATCATGGGGTCGGGGTATGATGGTGAGGAGGATGAAGTCATAAGCAAATTTGTAGATATGGTAGCTGAAGACTTGGACAGAGCTGACAAAGTGGCAGAGCAGGCTTAGCCATCTAATTCATTGAGTTTTTGGTAGTTGTCGCCATTGAAGCTGCAGGTTGGCTTCTTTGCTTTTGGATTTCGATTGTTTTCTGCTTGGAAAAATTCGTGGGGTCCTGAAAGCTTTCTCCAAGTCTCATTTTATGGGGTGGTGGCTTGCTTTTGGGTCGAGGTCTTGGTGGGGTGTGTTTTGGTTTTTGGGTGGGGAGGTGTCTTGTCCTGAGTGGGGGTGGGGGTGTGGGTGTGTGAGGGTGTATTCATGTGGTTTTGGTGCTGTTTCGTTGGGTCCTTTTGGGAGTGGCCCTATTGGGCGTTGTTCGGATTGATTTCTTGTCAATCCTTGGAACTTAGCATGCTCTCATATTATTGTTCTTCTTTATTTATATAATATCTTTTTTTTTATATAATATCCCTTTTTCGCCGTTAAAAAAATAATAATAAACTACAAATTAAAATACTGGTACAAAACTGTACCTTTACACCAAATCATTTTATCAACATAGCAATTGACCAGAGAGAAGGTGAGCACGACAGCATGAAACGTAACCACACTAGAGCTGGGGGGAAAACCAACCTTTTCTTTTTCCACTTTTCTCTTCCAATTTCAACTTTTGTTCTAGACATGCAATCCAACTGATCTTAGAGATGCCCAATCATGTAACACCAAACCATGGCAGCCAAGAAAGCATAAATCATAAGGGGAAACTACAGTAACACTGACAAATCAAGGCAACAAAGCAGTATAGACAGTCAAATAAACGCTTACTGGAACCGAAAGCGTACGCATTATTTGTAAAACCAGAAATTAGCAACTATATAGAGTGAGCGTTGTTCAGATTCAGTCAAGGCACACAGAATTACTTCCACTTCTTGAATTTTCCGTGTCCGAACATTCCGTGCTTTCCATGCTTGCCAAATTTCCCGTGCTTGAACTTCCCATGCTTTCCGTGCTTGAACTTTCCGTGACCGTAACCATGTCCAGCGTAACCACCACCATGTGCGACGTGGTGAGCACCATGCGACATCTGATGAGCACCATAAGCTGCTGCTGCTGCTGCAGCACCCCCAGCTATCATCCCTCCCAAGCCCCCATGCCCTGAAAATAGGATATCCAGCAACTTATTATTGCTGAATCTGTCAACAAGAAAATTGCATCAAAAAGCTCACACTCGTAATCAAGGCCTGAAACCAGGGGCTGAGCGAGGATTTTTGTGTAGTGAGGTCAACTACACACAAGTATACAAGCATCAAGGGCACGCGTCTGTAGTTTTAGAGGGGTATCTAAGCCAATGTCAGAAAATTTTCACAGGTGACAAGGAATAAAAATTGACTTTTAGAGATATTAGTAAGACTCCAGGGTTTTCTGAGTCAACGGGTCAAGTGACCTCACTTGCCACCATGTGGCTCCGCCCATATGAAGCATATTTGTCAAGCACTCCTCACTTGGCCTGTGACATGTAGAACCTAAAACTCCCTCCATATCGACAATATGTTTCTTAGTTTCAGTCAAATTGTTGGAAAAATTTATAGAAGCCATCAAATCTTACTAGAGTGTTCTACTCATGAACGTGGCATACAGTATTGAAACTTCAGGATGCGAACGAGAATGATATCAAAGAGGCAAAAGGATTTCTGAAAAAAAGAAATATTTGCATGCTTGCGTGGCAACTGGCATTACATTAAAATTCATGAGGGTGGAGAGCTTGTTAATCATGCAATGGTACTATTTCACACACGATCTTACTAGTAATAGTCTGGAACCTGTACCTCCGTGATGTCCAGCAGATGAGCCTGGATAACCAGCTGGTGGGTATGCACCAGGGGGATATCCAGCAGGTGGGTAGCCTTGTGGTGGATATCCAGCAGGTGGGTAGCCGCCATGTGAGGGATATCCTTGTGGTGGATAGCCTTGGGGAGGGTAGCCCCCATGTTGTGGAGGGTAGTGTCCTGGAGGATACCCACCTGCGGCATGACCAAGATGTGAAAAAAGCCCTTTGTCACCTTCATGGTGTTTGTCCTTCCCCATTGTTTCGTCAACAAAAAATCACTATCTGCAGGAAACCAAAAGTAACCAACCAGATCGAAAAAAGTAAGCACATTAGAATTACTCAGTAACAGTGAGGGATAGAGCCAAAACATAAAGGTACTATATTATATTATTATATGCATTTCTTGCACTGTTTATATCCCAAAAAAATCGAAAGCAGCATCCATTTAGATTTTAGCATAAGAGCTGCAAGCAGAACCATCCGATCCAGAGCTCGATCACCATCCATAGAAGGGCCACCAATATTTTAGCAAAGCAGCATTAATCAACCTGATTATAAGCTACCTCGAGGTTAGTCCCTAGGTAGACCAACCCTAAAGAACCTAAACAATTGTCAGCTTTACGGATAAAGAATATCCTTTGAAGCCTAAAGGAAAGGATGTTCAACTGCAACAACTG
Source organism: Rhododendron vialii (assembly GCF_030253575.1). NCBI lineage: Eukaryota > Viridiplantae > Streptophyta > Magnoliopsida > Ericales > Ericaceae > Rhododendron > Rhododendron vialii. Next base: position 18,997,088 of record NC_080563.1, on the reverse strand, counting down.
GCCTTCCTTCTCTTTTCTTTTTCTTTTAATTTTACTTCAATCCAAAGTGAAATGGATGGGATGGACGCATCAAATCTAACTGGGGTAAAGGAGCCTTCTGGAGAATAAACAAAATAAAAAATTGTATGATAAAAGAACTGTGTGGAACAATTGAAATTCCAACAGAGAAATGACAGTTTTAATTTTATCAGGGTCCCCTCCTACGAAAGCTAACTTAATATTTGCAGGGTAAATTCATCAGCCATTAGCAAAATTTCTTGCTCCTTGCTAATTCAACCGGTTAATCCCTTTAAACCCAATTGTCATACTTGACTAAGACCAATGTTGTCCAAACGGGAAACATGTCTATAACATAGTTAGACGCAAATTTTATTCAAAATCTGTGCATATAGCAAAAGAGACATTGATGATCATAGTTGTCAAATCATTCCAATCGAGAATCGGATTGACATTTTTCGGAATCATGAATCATAACGATTCGGTCCAAATTTAAAAAATACATAGAAAAATATCTTTAAGCACCTACATAATAAAGATACATTGTAAAATTAAATTATCACCTATAGATTCGTATCGTTTTTGCGTGAATTGTACCATTTTGACAACTATGCTAATGATATGCATTTCACGTGTTCAACCATTTTATATGGTCTAGTAACAAGATTTATGGTGTCATATATGCATGTATCGTGAAACGCATCTTGTATTGTATGGACATTGCAAAAGTATTCACTTAAGCGTAAGATTTCATTAAACGATAAGTATATCAATTCTACCTCTAAATGTATCAAATCATAAAAAAACCTATCATACCCTATACGATAAGATATGTTTAGAGATAAATATGGATTTTTAATGTTGAACATGTCGAATTGTAACGAATTTCGCAGTACTGAGAGTATTTCGATTGATCCACATCGATGGATTTTGTTCAACAACCAAATTAACACCAATTGAATTTGGAAAAAACAGTATATATCAACCATATTTTTATCAACCGAACGCTAAATTTCTCGTTATTGGTTTAACGTACATTATAAACAAGGAATCTACACGAATCACACCAACCATATATAACCAAACCAGACCAAGCCCATGAATCTATTTTTTCCATTTAACTCTGTCGAGAAGATCGTGTTCCGTGATATCTTACAAACCAAGATCATTTCAAACTAACGCATCTAAAGTCAATTTTGGTCTACTCTCCCCTTCATGCCACCATCAACCCAAACCCTATCACCCTTCCTAACTACCACATCTACCAGATCCAAGATTGATATCATGTTCAAACCACCCTAACTTATTTCCTACGGTGCTACCCCAACCCGCGAAGTGAATTGGTGAAAAGAAAATTTGTGAATATAATAAAAAGTAAAAACACTCTTGATTATGATCATACAACAAAAGCGAGAAACATTAAAAATCGACCTATCGAGGAATTCTCATTTCAGATAAACGTACGAACAGCCTAAGTATAATCTCTTCAACAATCAAATGAATAATCAGAAATCCTGAAGCAATATGATCCAACTGTTCCTACATAGTGATCATCTATTATCAGCCATCGTCATTACAATTCTACGGACGGAACATAGAAACAGAGAGAGAGAGAGAGAGAGAGAGAGAGAGAGAGGAGAGGGCGTTACCGCTTTGCCAATGTTCCCACGAAAAGCTCCAACTGCTATCGAAAGAAAGAATGAAGGCAATTAAGATACGTGTGTATGTGTATTTATGGTTTCGGTTTGTTTCTTATTTTGGGATTCGAGGCGTCAAACTAACGCGTATGCGACGCGTATGAGATTTCCGCGCATGGCGACACGTGGAGATGGATTTTGTTGTTTAATGTTCAATCTTTCCCTATTTGGCAACTTTGACTCCGTTCCACAATCGGAAAAAAGTACTTATTTGAAATCAGTATTTTTTTTTTTTTGTAATTTTTGAGCTTAAATTAAATAGGAAAATTCTAAAATCAGCCCAATAGGCTGACAATAATGAGTGTAAATGTATATTAAATGATATAAAAAGTACACAGAAATACATGTTTTTCTTGTATTCTAGATTGTTTATCGTCAGCCCAATAAGCTGACAATAGCAAGACCGAATTAAAAATAATGAGCTTAATGAAATCTAAAAATATGCAATATGGATCTTCTTTGAACGATGCAAAAATTTGATATTTTATTTTTCGTAAACCAATTATTGTTTAGCTTGAAAATTAAAAAAAAAAGTACTTATTTTTTAAGAAGATCTAGTCGAATGGGGCAAACTTGATTGGAAAGACATCCGTCCAATTTATTGAAATTTAATTTTGTTCAATCTCCTTAAAAGTGGGTGAACATTTACTCTCCTTAAAAGTGGGTAACACAAATATGTTTATGGTGTTTTTCAAAAAATATTGGAAACAAAAACAAAAAACTGTGAACAAAAAAACTTTTCCAAACAGAGCCTTAACTTTTTACTAATATATGGATTCTTCCAACTAGATTCTCCAATAGCGTGTGGAGGGAATGGTAAGCTATAAATTAGCATTGAATCAGAGACTAGGCTAAAATTACGGATGGACAACAGGTCATTTGGGGCACTCAAACGATTCTATATGGCATGTTTGGAATAATCAAAACTCTGAATTTATGCTCTATCCTGTAATTGTAGATGACAAAAGAAAATAAGCTTATGTTAGACCACTAAAATCCTATTAGAACAAGTCTACTAATGAGTCTACTCGACTCACATGGCTTTCAAGCGTGCTGAGCCAGCAGTAGTTGTTGCTGATTGTGGTAAATCTTTGTGTATATAGTATTATTGATTTGGTTACACCACCACTTGATCAAATCTACCCTGTTGCTTAAGTCAACTGATTTGTATCCAAAAATGAGATGGATTTACACCACCGATATGAACTTAAAATTAGTACTTCGCCGGTGCACATTTCTAATTTTGTACATTTTGATGCAGTAGCAAGTCAAAATAGGCTTTAGTTCTAACAAATCCCTCCTAAACCTTCTAGCTTTCATTTCATAATCTGCAATTTTCCTCCCACGTTGATTTCCAAGCTGAATTTTGATGAGCGCACAAAACAACATCAAGCACCTGGATTTTGGAAGCCCTGTTGATAATGTTGTTGCAACTCAATTTTGTTGGCGGATGAGAGCTCCCTGTGAGAAAATCAATATGGAACTCAGCACAAGAGGTTAATATTCTTCATGACAAACAACTTCAACTCTTATGAATCATATCCATTCTACCAGGCTGCCACCATCCCACAATAAGCACTATTCCGTCGACATAGGCAAGGTAAATCAACTAATAATCGAACCTAAAGAAGCTCCTCCAACTAATAATCGAACCTAAAGAAGCTCCTCGATCTTCAATGCTCGGTGAACCAAACCTCTCACTTTGACCAATATTCCATCCTTCATCTGATCGAGCGCAAATGATCACACTTGGCACTTCCATTTCACAGACGCAATGGATCGTGTGAAATTTCAAACCAGCACCGCAAATATCCCAAGTATAAATTTCAGGAAATACATTAGAAACCAGTGATATGTACCAGGGATGTACCATCAAAAACCAGTAAATGGCAAATAGCCATTTACTATAACGATGTGTTTGGATCATTGATTTGTAGAGAAGATAGCAGCAAAAAGAAAACGTAAATACCCTCCAGCAACTAAGACTAAATGGCTAATCCACAGTTTCATACATAGTATTTGGTTATGAACTATTAAAGAGCTCTACAATAAGGTAACAAGATTTAAAATGCCATTTCTCAGCTTCCAGAACATCAACTGAAAGCGATTTAGATCAGCAGAACCTCAAAGCAGCATTTAGCTCCCTCTCATCAGCACAATTATATCCCAAAAGATAAGCCCGTGCTGCAACATACACATATACAAGAGGAATAAAATATTTTTGCAGAATTAGTAAACCTATCATTGCAGAGGTAAAGAAACAGAAATTACCAAAACGGCCAGACCCCATGAATGGTTCGGCTTCATCTGTAACACCGCCTTGCTGCTGTTCCTATGTTTTTTGACAAAGAGGAAAGAGATGAGTATCAAATCCAAAAGAACTGGGTGGCATGAAAAATAAGAATACGGAGCCCCCGCTTTAAACAAATCATTACAAATGATGCAAGACAGATCTTGTTTTCTTCAGAGCTTTGTATGCTGAAAAACCAAATCCAGATTGAAGAAGGGGAAGGAGAAAAAGTCTACTTATTGGATTGAGAATTTTGAGCTTTCTTACTTGAATTTAAATATGCATGCATAAGTTAGTAATACTAGGCATATATGACGAACAAATTAGAGCTAGGCATAATCACCTAAGAAATAAAGAGGATTTCAATATGAACAGATGATAAATTGATCACATGTCAATGGCCATAAATTGTGAAGCACGCATGTAAAAGAAAAGCAATAGGGCTCCAAATGTGTCACAACCATCCCTTAAAAAACCCTGAACATGCATAAATTGATGTGAAAACGGGAAGAAGAAAAAAAGGGAATGCGTATTCACAATGTGTGGCTATGCGTACTTGAGTTGAACTATAAGTTATAATCTTCTCCTTTTGTAGTCGTAGAACAAGAAGAAGGAAAAAAGACAAAATTTGGCATTTAACCCTATTAATTAATTACTCCATGTGATTGTGTATAGCCTCCCGATATCTTGAACTTCTCTCTGTAAATTTTAGGCACACTTAATTTGATTTGATAGTTGATACGCTACCTCTACCTTGAGATTGCCGCTGTTATAGAACTTATAATACTAAAACTGTGTTTGAGTTTTACTTACTGTACAGTGCAAGTGAGAGCCTATCACTTCTTAAACATCGTATGTTTCACGACTGAAAAAAACAAGAGTACACTACAGGAGATTCTCTTACAGTGTCTGGCTCCATTTCAGCTGGCGACACTAGTAGATCAAAACAGTGCCCGGATATTGTGCAAACCAAAAGCTCATTTGTAGGGTCCAAAACAGCTTCTCTGCATGTATCATCACAAACTGCAAGAACAGAGAAAACGACAAATCAACAAAGCTTCAAAGTGCAATCATAAAAGTGTACCGACGTGCATATTATAATAAACTACCAGCGTTACGATTCCACTATCCACAATAAGTATTTCATACCATGAACTTGTCCGGTCTTCTCACAAACAAAAACATCCCCAATTTGGTAGTAAGTACATGTTTCTCCAGAGCAATCATGGTTGGGGACCACCTTATCAGTCAGGCCTCTGCTCTTTTTCCATGTAGACACTTGATCAGCGAGAGTCTTGTCAAGTATAGTCCGGTCATCATTCACCTTCAAAATCAGTGCATATTAGTTAAAGTTAAGCATCTGCCTTATATTTATTTACAAGAGTCATTCAAAACGGAGAAGCCATCCCTCAATGCGTATCTCATCCACTTAGGCAACATTCACACCATATACATGAACTAAAAACCACACCCACACATGAACTAAAAACCACACCCACACATGAAGTAAGCAGATGATCAGACCACTGACATCATAAACTCAAATAAGAAAAATGGGTACGAGTGATGTCATCGCTTGCTCATTCAGATGTGCGCAAATGACATCCACACATGAATGATGTTGACTTGATCAAAGGACACTCAATGTCCAAGCAGTGGATTCTCCTCAAAAATATATTCAGTGTTCTCACGACAAGGTCCAGCAAGAGACAACTATGAACCAAGATGTCCAAGCAACCTTCAAAGAACACGTTCTTTCGGGGAAAGAAAATGAAAAGAAACTTGTCTTTTAAAGAGAAGTAATGAAGACAAAGCAACCCTAATAAGCTTCTAACCAAAAGTGTACCAAGAGGAATTGGAAGACAATGACTAATCCTCTCCCCGCTGAACCACATTAAACATAAATGCCAAAAAAGAAAGAAAAGAAAGCTACCCTGTTTACCTGAGATGGAAGAGGTGCTTGGCTTCTCTTTGCTGCCTGCATTTGGATGTAATACTCTTTGAACTCGGAGGGGCAATTCCTAACAAATTCAACCATGTCCTCTTCATCGCGCTGCAACAGAATATTTCTTGTAAAATAATCTTAAGCACACTTTGACAATAGGCAACAAATGGCTCAGTTAAAATGGATGAGATCATCCTTGAAATTAAAAAAGACCCAGGTAAGCTTAACGAGACAAGCTTGCTTATCACTCGACAAATTAGTAGAAGATGAGGAGAAGTGCTCGATTAGTTAAACATCACTGTTTGATATGCTCAACAACAGGATTTGAACTTAAAGTACCTGAATGTAAAGCTTTTTCCAAGCACATTCCCGCAACTTTTTTGTAGGGGGCAGCAGACCCCAACGCATGCAGTACCTACAAATATATATACTTATCAAATGTATTATGGATACATAAAAAGAATTACTTTTAATGCACCTATGCTAAAAAGATTCTCTATGTATGCAAATCAACATTAAATGAAAACCAACTATGTGGCTGCCATTTATCCTATGGAAAAAGGGTATTGATACGGGATACGGACGCAGGATACAAGAAATGAAGAAAAACTAAAAGAACGGGGTACAGGTACACTGCTAGGATACGTTAGATTAAAAGCTTCTTCTTTTCTTTTCTTTTTTGTAGTTTTCTAGCATTATAATTTATAACGCATAATAACAAGATCAGAGATTCAGAATAAACTAGCATAGTTTCCTTTTGCAATATTGTTGTATATAAGTTTAATTGGTTACTTATCTGATTATCGAAATTCAATTTTGTGGAACACAGGTATGAGTATTGTAGTGGGCCGGAATATAATCCATAACCCAAATGAACCCTAAGAAGATCGACCTATCACCTTTACCAATAAGAGGGTCCGCTGAGCCGCTCTGCCTGCCCTCGCAGCAGTAATTCCGAAGTGTCGGTTTGGGTCACGTTCGTGCAATGTTCTAAATGGCGCTTGGCGCTAGTAGGGCGGAGACCCACCTCCAAGCGCCAAGCCGCCTAGGCGGCCGCCTAGGCGCCGCCAAGCAATTTGGCGTTTTTTTTTTTTTTTTTAACAAACCATTATCCAATCAAACTATATTCTATGTATCCATAATACAAGTTCAAAGTTCTACATAACCATAATGCAAAGTTTAATGTACAAACCCAAATGAAATTAAGTAGTAGCAACTAGCAAATAAGTTGAATAAGACAATAAGTAGAAATAAACGAGATCGGAGATCCCTAATGCCAAGTTAAAAGTTCATCTCCTTTCTTTAACTCTTCTCCTCCATACCCTTCCAAAACTTGATCTACATTAGTTTAATACTATACATTTAAGGCCGCCAAAGGCCTCCAAAGACGTCGATGATGCCGCCAAGGTCCGCCAAGACCGCCAAGGCCGCCTAGGCGGCCGCCAAACACCGCCAAACCTTCCTGGGCGCCAAATCGCCAAGACCGCCATGGCCGCCTAGGCGGCCGCCAAGACCGCCAAGGCCGCCTAGGCGGCCGCCAAACACCGCCAAACCTCCCTGGGCGCCAAATCAAACGCCAAGGGGTATTGGCGTGGCGGCAGGGTACCTCCAAGCGCCTAGGCGGCCTCGGCGGCCGCCATTTAGAACAGAGCGTTCGTGAACTGCAGCGGAAATCAGGTTTGCCAGTACGGAGCGATTCAGTCTTGCCACCTGACCATAGTTGTCAAATCGTGAATCGAATCGAGAATCGAAATGGTCATTTTTCGAATCGTGAATCGAATCGAATCGTGAATCGCTCTGATTCGGTCATGACTTCTATAATGCATAGAAACCTATGGTTATTGATTAGAGTATCAACAATATATACTACAAATGAAAGATTTAGGCCTAAATCAATAAATACTTTCTTCTAAATGATGATTTGATAATAACGTGGAATATTAGGTAAGTTGCTTCTATTGCAACTACCAAGAGATGATGATTCGTAAAGCCTACTTATGGTTCTTTTTGTACGAAAGAGTTATAAGTTCAAAACAAACCCTTAAAAGGTCTATAGGGTTGTTATATTTCATTTATCTTCCTCATTTTCGATTCACTTTCGTAATAAATCTCTTTTTAAACAACAAAAGAAGCAAAACAAGAGTAAAAAATGAATTTCGGAAATTTTAAGTGAATCGAATGATTCACTGATTCACTTACAATTCTCAGCTATTTCCGATTCGGCAACCTATTCGTATCGATTACCCACCGAATCGTATCGAATCGTACAATACGAATCGTAAATCACCGATTCACTTACGATTCTCAGCTATTTCCGATTCAGCAGCCTATTCGTATTGATTACCCACCGAATCGTATCGAATCGTACGATACGAATCGTGAATCGTACGATTCTGACAACTATGCACCTGACAGTCCCGCCGCGTGGTGAGGCCATGCAGAATACAACAATATGGTGCACAACGAACGGTCCGATCATGTGGTACCATTCGGTGCAGCCATGTAGCGCAGTCCCCTACCGTGCAACAGGGTTGTATTCAGTAAGTAACTATCGGACCAAATGCATGGTACCAACCCCATGTGTCCATGTAGCGCAACAACCCACCTGCCGACAAGCTCGAGCTCGTTCCATGATCTGCACAGCATCCAGGTGAGGTAAAGGTGGTAGGTGATGTCACCTTGGCACGAGGACGCCATGCACTCCATCTTGGCCTCCAAGGCAAGGCACTCCAATAAATACTAAGTGATAAACCGCAAGAGGTAGGCCTTCTTCTCCCTCACTAAGCTTTGTGTTTCCTTCTCTCAGGCAGACATTGTGTTTCCTTCTCTCAGGCAGACACTAACTTAGTCATGGCAGAAACTTAGTCATAGGAGTGCCCTCCAGCCACCTTCGGCCGGTAGGCACCAACTGGCTGCTTCTCTTGCAGTGACTGGGAGAGAGAGGAGGGCTAGCTCAACCCATTTAACCACAAGAAGATCTGAGAGAGTGTTTGACCCAAAGAGTGAACACCACCCCATAAGTATGACACAATAAATATTTTCAAAAACCAACTAATAATAATAATAATAATAATAATAATAATAATAAGATACTTCTCATTATTTCATAACATCTTTCTAGAGCCTACGTCTTTGTCTCTAGAAAGTAGTTAAGTGCTAGAAATCTATCATTGTCATTATTCCTAACAATTTTTCTCTAATATTATGAAAGAAGTTCACATAAATTTCATAAAATTGAGGAAACGTGTCTTTATCTAATAAAGTATCAGATACTCCCAGAATAAAAACAAAGAAATTGATTTCGTATTGTGAATACTTCTGGGATACATATCCACAAGCATTGGAAGAGTATTGGTATCCGATACAGGTACGAATTACTACTACGAAGATACAACTCTCATCCAGATATATCTTCATAGCCTAAATCTAACTTGTATAACCACAGCTCCATCTCCATTTTCAACGCTCTGTCAAAGCCAAATGAATAAATTTACAAAGGATGCCAACATGAAAAATAGTATGGCATGGGGCAGGAAGCGTGTGGATGATGATTCCCTATTGAGCCCCAACAATAGAAAAATAAAATTAACGTGTGAGACCACCTACAGCAATATGCCTCAGTGGAACTATAAGCTGGACAAACCGGGAGAGAACATATAACCATCCAAATGCGGTCCATGAAAGAAGAATACACATACAACTCCAGAAAGGAGCAAAAGTGACACTAAAACACTAAGACTTTAGGCTACAAAGAATTTCACGAAACACTAAAAAAAAAAAAAACCCATGCTGGTTGTATTAAATATAAATTCAAAAGAAGACCTAGCTTCACAGAAATTCCAAGAGGCCACATGACTCATGCATAAATAAAAACCTTACTTCCCACAGTCCCAAGGTCGAATATGGAACCTTCTACAATAAGTTTCCCACAAATGTTTACAACATGAAAATAAGAGGGGAAGCCCACAAGGCTCCAAATACTGCGGGGTTGACAAAGTGTCAGATGTATGCAGTCTTACCCCATATGTGGAAAGGTTGTGTCCGTGTTTTGAAGCCATGACGCCCAAGTCACAACGGAGCAACCTTACTGCTGCATTAAAGCACTCCCTTTATAACTTTTGTGAAAAAATAAGAACGAGAAAAAGAAAATATTCCTGCAGGAAATCAAAAGTGTCTAACTCTCATGGATTATGCCAGTCACATGTGCACGTGAGTGAGTGCACAATTTTCTGCCACAGCTATCACTCCTTAGGAAGGCAAATAGTGGAGGTTTTGTCCGCAATTCAGCATACATTAAACATAAAAGTTAGACGCTCAAGCCACAATAATACAAGTACCATATGCATAATCAACAATTTACTTGAGTATCATTCCAGACATACACGAGCATTGTTTATGTGCTTAACAACCTTCAAAAACATGTCTTTCAACTCTTATAGTTGTAGACAGGCAATAGTTTTCTTCAATTAAGGGAAACTATTGCACTTGCATTGTTTATAGTCATATTCAAACCACAAAGAGGCCAAAAACTAAAATGTGCAGTTGCAAATTGCAAATGACAGCTGAAATAAGCCAAATCTGATGAAAATTAACAAAGTAATCTGATGAGATCATTTTAACGTAAAGAAACAGATACATAAACAGAACTACATTTTCCGTAAATAAAAAAGGGCCTTTCTGACCATATATAGATGGATCTCCATTTGACTCTCAACTCTCTCTCTCTCCCTCCCGAAACCCTAGCCGCCACATTTACCTTTCTTCTCCCTTCCCCTCCCCACCTAGGGTTCACAACCCTAATACGGCGGCGGGAGGGGAAGGCCATGATACTAGTTCTCTATCCCGATCTCTCTTTCTTTGGTTTGTTTTTCTCGTGTCTCTTCAGATGAACGACTTATCGTCTGATCTGTGAGAGTTTTGTCTCTCCTTTTTTGAGAGTTTTTTAGTTTCGTCTTTGGGTGAATATTATGTCTACAGATCGGGTTCTTTCAGATAATGTTGCTTCACAACAACATCTGTGTCAACAATGCTATACTACCCCCATGTGATGTCTTTGTTGGAGCAACTATGGTGGCTTGTCAGATCTATAGTTTTAGGTTCACACTTTATCTCTTTTGAGACTGCTAGGAAATATGAAATTTCAGCAAAATGTGCATCAGGCGATGAGGTGAAAGACATCAACCGCCCAGTACTTTCCTCGGTTCGTATCTGTTAGACGATTAGTTTGGCTTTGTCCAAGATATTTGTAATGAATTCCGTGTATTGTAAGTGTTGTTAGGCTTTCATCAGTACAACTGCTCACTTTTGTCAAAAAAAAAAGAAAGATCATATATAGATGAATTGAAAAAAGATTACAGACATTTGCAAGTTTTCGAAGGAAAAGGGCACGCTGAGACGGAACATAGGCTGTGCATGCTTATTATGCATTCTAAATTTCTAATTGATTGACACAGTATTAAACAGGTACCATTTCAATACAAAACCAACCATCAGGCATAAAAACTCAACGTGCCATGTAAACTTCAATATCATTCCAGCTGCTAACAAGCATTGTTTGAAGATAAATATTGCTATTGCATCTTCCTAGACATGTTCAAACCATAAAGAAGCAGGGAAGAAATAAACCCCGAGCATTTGCCACTAACGACAGAAATAAGCCAAATCACATGGAGAACTGACAACGTAATCAGACAAGATGATTTTTAAGAGAAAAGATAGAAATTTAAAAAAATACAGTAAAAAAAAAATACAACTTCCTACAAAAAGGTCTTTTTGTCACGAAACAACCAAACCCGCGCATTCATTCGCTGCTATATTGATTTGCTTCACAGGAATTAGTAAGTTTTCCACATAAAATAGCACATTTTGACCGCAAAAGATTGTATGCTTATTATGCATTCCTAGGGAATAAAGCAATTAACAAAGACATACACAAAGGTAGGAAATCGATAAGAATTCAGCAAACAAGAACATGGGCAACAAAAAAACTCAGTACATGTGTATATATTTGCAAGTATAAGATAAGAGCAGGCAATTATTACTTACAGGCGACGCCACAGTGACTCATCTGAAGCTGCATAGTTGAGGAATCTACAAACCAGCGAACAAGAAACAAGATCCTGCAATACGTTGTCATCTTAAATGATCAGCCATTTCACGATAACCCAACATTTCTCTAAACCAACCAATGCTTTTGCCAGGATCAAAAAAGAAACAAAAACCAATGCTTTCACCCAAAATACAGGTCAATGTACCGACTGAAAATTTACTCAGTATGCACACCACGTATATATACCCAATTTATAGAAGATACGATCCGCCCGCAGTACCCAATCCCTAAAAGATGCATACTGTATGCCCACCACAATATCATTACTACAGTACACTATAAAGATTTGTAACTAAAACAACAATATAAGTACAAAATTCACACCAAAGTTCACAACTTTGTTAGCCACAACTTCATAACAAAACTCCTAACATCCGTAAAATTTCATAGCATAACCACAAATTTCTGTCCCGTTGTACTACCAGCAAAATGATTCGTAGCGTTCAACATAAATGTACTAATCAACATTTGCTACAAAATTTCTTTACTTTGTTATGTACGATGGATTTCTCATACACCTCCAATAGGTATGAAACATATCTTTGCCCTTGTCAAAAAAAAACACATCTTTGCCCAAAAAAAAAACATAAACAGACAAACTAAACATATATTCTACCTTTCCCAAAATGCTTGTCCAGTCTGGAAATAAGAATTTCAAAACACAATTTTTTCAAGCAAAATTCAAAATTTCTCAACAATTACTAGAAATCGATGAATTCTTTTAAGATTCTGAAAAAAAGTTTGATTTTTTTTAGTTCTCGTTTTGCGGACAAGTATCTTGGGACGGAGGAAGTATATGGATACATGGAGAGAGAGAGAGAGAGAGAGAGAGAGAGAGAGAGAGAGAGAGAGAGAGAGAGAGAGAGAACCTCGGAGGACAGGAATTTGAGGATGCGATGGGAGAGTTCCGGAGGGATCTTGCTGAAGAACCCTATCTCTACACTCGCGGTCGCTGATACGCCCGAATTCCCTTCATCTACTACTACGCCTTTCCCCACGCGCAACCTCTTCGGCTGCCGCTCCGATTCCTCCTCCGCTTTCACCTCTTCCTGCAACCAACACAACTCTCCTCTAAATCATTAAATTGACCTAATCTACACACAGACACACGCACTTCTGTATTGTTCACGCGAAAGATCAGACAAGAAATCGAAGAAAAATCGAAACCTGATCTGAGACCTCGGAGAGGACTTCGGATTCCAGGTATTGTGCGAGGCTCTCGTCTTCGTCGTCCGATACCGTCATTGTAGGCTCCGATTACGGTTTTAACCAAGAGATTTAAATAAAAAAATTTAAAAAAAAGCCGCCGGCGACCGGAATTATACGACGGCCGGTGAAGTGTTTTTGTGGTGCAGGATGGAAGGGAGTACGAGGCGGTGATAAAGCATCTGCCGGGTCGGGTCGGGGTCGTTCAAGGTCCACGTGTTGTGCGAATTTTACTTTTTTCTTTTTCTTTTTTTTTTTGGAAAATAACAGTTAATGACATGTTTTGATAATTAATATCCACCAAGAATATTTTTAACATTAACAATTATTTTTAGCATATACTTGAAAGATATTAATTATCAAAATACGACCTGGACCGTCATTTTCCCTCCTCTTCTTCTTTTTTTTGGCAAAAAGGGGTTGTTCGATTCTTAAGAAAAAGGAGAAAGTAGTACTCTAGTATCTCGGCCTAAACGCCACGGACGTTGTAGGAGCGTGAAGAGCCCGGTAGTCTTGTTTGACGAAAACGTGACCAGTACTTGTGTGGAGCGGAGACGCGTGTTTGGGAGCGAGTAGTGTGTGTATCTTGGCGATCAATAGAATTGTGTTCAGTCGGAGACAGTCGCACGAGCCGGGCTCGCGGATCACCACACGAGACAAGAGTGTTGTTTTGAAATGTCGAGATTACCCCTAGGCCTCTTTATAAGAGCATCCCTATCACTTATTAAAAGAAAATTGATATTCGCGCTTCATTTTTTGATACAGGCGCTCCACTTTCAACGTTGCCTGTATCAAAAAATGAAGCGCGAATATCAATTTTCTTTTAATAAATGATAGGGATGCACACGTTGAAAGTGAAGCGCCTGCATCAAAAAATGAAGCGCGAATATCAATTTTCTTTTAATAAGTGATAGGGATGCACATGTTGAAAGTGGAGCGCCTGCATCAAAAAATGAAGCGCGAATATCAATTTCCTATTCAAATTCAGTAAGTTTACATACACAGATTTTTTACACACAAATCTTGCACAGATCATAGTGTGGGGCACACTACGGATTCCACAAAAATAATTCGAACCGTTCATTAAATATAAAATATTTTTTCAAGAACCCTCTCAAAAAATCAGTTCAATTTAATATCTATAAGTGCTTAATCCAATTATTTAATTTTTCATTATCTGAGAATTTTAATGAAAAGTTAAATGATTGGATCGAATATTTATAAGTACTGAATTGAGCTAATTTTTCTCGGGAGCCTTGAAAAAATGTTTTACATTTAACAAATGGCTCGGATCTTTGGTGTGAGACCCGTAGTGGGCCTCACACTATGATCTATGCACGATTTGTGTGCAAAAATCTGTGTGTGTAGCAGTGTTGATTCAAATTTTACTCATATTTGAGTAAAAGCTTCATCTGATATGGCTTAATCCAATTGAAAACCCCGTTTTTACTCAAAATTTGCATGAAACAAATTCACAAATACTATTACTCCATGCGTCTCAATTTAATAGTCTCTCATTCTACGGATAAAAAATTAGTTACATATTTTAATTGGTAATGAATTTTATAATTTAAAATAGATCTTATTGGATAGATTTCGATTAGTTTTAGTAATACAACTAGAGTTTCTCCGTCCCTGAAGGCACGACGCAACGCATTTTAAACACAATTAAAATGAATTGTGAACCACCCCCACTAACGAAACTGATTTATACGGGAAGATTTTTTCTTAAATTAGGATCAAATAGAATTTTTTTTCTTGCCCTTTTGTTTAGTTTAAAAAAAACACACACACACCAAAAAAAAATTGAAATTGATCAACCGATAAACAAAAATATTTCTTACCCTTTTGTTTAGTTTACGATCTACCTTACACTAATTTTATACATTAAATTCTATTACTTTCTATCTTTTTAAAACAAAAAAGAATTGGGACAGGAAAAGTTAGAGAAAATTTCGCCTTGCTTTGAAAAGAGAGAGTGTTAAGATTTCAAAAACTACTTCCCTTTCTTCTTTCAAAACCCGGCTCTTTTTTTGGCAATAAATTTTTATTGCTTTCTATCTTTCCATAACAAAAGAAAATTGGAATAGGAAAGATTAGAGAAGATTGAAATAGAATTTTTCAGCCCTAGGACTCTTCTCAGTCGTAGGATTTATGAGGAATAAATTTGGGCCGTTAGATTTATGTACATAGAATTCAAATACTGAGTTATTTTATTATATAGATTTTTTTAAAGTCACATAAATAAAATGTTATAAATTACAAGATATAATCAATTGAAAAGTGGTATGAACTCCCAAAAGGGACTATTAAATTGGAATGAAGGGAGTATTTTCCTACGGGTCTAGGTTTTGTGGCCACTCACAATAGCAATATGGTCATTATACTCATCTCCGGGTAAGCTATATTTTCGTCGTCATCTCCGGATAAGCTAGGTTATGGAATAGGCTATGTTTTTTGGAGTAAACTGAACTCAATTAAAGAAGCAAAATGACGACGTCATCACTAAAAAATGAGTTTGGAGTGTTGACGATGAACGTTCAACTTTTCTCCGGCAAAAACAGGTTCTGGAGATGATGACGACAAACACCACCCCCACAAAGTAGCCAGGAGAAAACTTGATATAGGATTTGAGTCTCACCTAAATTTAGTGAAACATTTGAGTAAAACTCAAATTTGGTATAGGTTTAGGTAAGGAGTGGAGGTGGATTTTGGACAATTTTTACTCAAATTTGAGTTTGAGGCTAAATTTGGATAAGGAGTGAAGATACTCTAACACCTTCCCTTGTTGTTAACTTGTTATGCTTATCTCCGGCCCTTTCAAAAAAAAAAACCTTCCAAAAATCCAAAAACTCCTATACTGCGTTTGCTGTAGGTGCCATTCAGCATGCGTATGGTGCATGTGACCGCGTCTGAGCTTTGATAGTTTTGATTCACTTTTTTGTATCTTGTGATGAAATATGTAATGCATTCGGACTTTTGAAATGATATGGCATTACCTCTTCAAAACACACACACACGCGCGCGCGCGCGCACAGATATATATATATATATATATATATATATATATATATACAGTCCGTCTCCCGTAAGAACCACTTCATTTTAATAAAATGTGGACCTTCCTTTCCCGATTGATTTCGATGATCCGAGCCGCTCAATGTGTTCACAACGTGATTTTTAAAGGTACCTGTGAGAAATCAGCCAAAAAAAAAAAAAAAAAGACCGGGAAGGGCTTCACCCGAGCACTTTTTTGTTTGTTTTTTATCGAACGGTTCAAACAAAAAGTGCTCGGATGAAGCCCTTCCCGGTCATATTTTTTGCTGATTTCTTCCTAGTACCCTTAGAATCACGTTCTGAACACATTGAGCGGCTCGGATCATCGAAATTCTATTAGAAAATGAAAGAAATGAGGAGGTCCGCATTTTATTAGTTAAAATGCAGACCACCTCATTTGAGATTAACTCTCTGTGTGTGTGTGTATATCAAATTGAGTCGTACTGAAATCAAGGGACGCTCAAATTTTTATTAAAATTTTGCATGGCTATTTTTCCTCTTCCAAATTTTCAACAATGTCATTAGTGAAGTTTAAACTCAAATTTGTACTTAGATTTGAGTTTGTCTATGCTAGTGTTTCATACGAATTGAAGTTTTATTCAAGAGTTTACTCAATTTGAGTGAAGTTTAAAGGGTAAATTTTACAAAATGGTCTCTCTATTTTGCATGGATACTCATTTCGTTCCTCTAATATTAATTGTGTCAATTTTAATCTTATAATTTATATTCCATACCTCTCCCTAATGCCGCCAATGAAACAAATGGAATTGAACAACAAAATCATCATTTTCTCATATAGAGGGACTAAATTGTAATTTTATGTAAATTAGAGGGGCTATTTCTAAAATTTTACATTTCACTTTTGTTTTTTGCAAATAAAAAAAAAAACCATACTTAATGCATTTGACACATCAATTATTTTTTATTGGTTAATCAAAATATGTTGAGAAAATTTATATTTATATTTCATTACACATTACAAAAATATTAGAAAATTTAAAAATCAACCACTTAGTTAAATGTGTTTGTTTTTATAATCTCCTTATTTTTTTATCCGATTAAAAAAAAATGTTCAAATTTATTTAATTAATCTTGTAATTGTTGATTAAGAAGTGGAGCATTATTGTATAGTATCTGAGCGAGTGAACTTTCGACTTGGGGGTGATGTTGTAAGCCAACTTACAGCTTTGATGTTACTAACTTGTATTGATTTGAAGATGTTATTTTCGTATTTAATTATGTAGCTATTAGTCATCAAATTGTTTTAAGATTAATATAAACTAATCATGTAGCTATCATTATTCAATCCGCGCGTGTTTGTTTGTTATACAAGTGGTCTTATGAGTTAAGTCCCAAAATAAATACACTATACCCATGTTTTAATGCATTCGATCTCTAAATATTCAATAGTGTTTCATTGCTTAATTAAACAAAATTATAAGATACCTAAGTACTAAACAACTTTTTCTTTTTAATCGCGTAGCAAAGAAAATAACGAGATTTAAAATCCAATTAAAAAAATACGATACTAAGAGATTTAAAATAGGGGTTGCATTTCGAATTTCCTCATATTTTTTTGATATGAAATATAATAAAAGCTTTAAATTTTTCAACATATTTTTATTATTCAACAAAAAAATGAGATGAGAAATATATTACGTATGTTGTCTTTTAATTCTTTTTAAAAAACAAAAGTAAAAGTAAAATTTTAGAAATAGTCCCTCTAGTTTGCATGAAATCTCAATTTAGTCTCTCAGCAAGGGGAAATGATAATTTTTCCCTTTATCTCCCTTTTGTTTCATTGATGCCGTGAGTGAGAGGGACAAAATTGAGATGGAATATGAACTATGGAGCTAAAATTAACACAATTTATACTAGAGAGACAAAAAATGAGAATTCATGCAAACAGCAGGACCATTTGTAAGATTTACCCAAGTTTAAATCCATTTCTTTTCTATTCTTGTTTCTCCAAAGCAACTACAATACAATGTTTCACTTATTTAAATTTATTTAACCACTTTATGGTACATTTAAAGGACATGATTTTCACACTCTTTTTTTTTTATATCCATATTTTTTTTGACTTTTAGCAAAAAAAAAATATATACACTTTCAACATTAAAAAACAAAAAAGATATAGTATGAAAATCACTCCCCATATTTAATCATTTTCTTTTGTTTCTTTAAAGACTTGGGGAAAAAAAATCCCTACGTTTTTTAAATGAACCCTTACCAACCCACACTATCACCCGCAATTGTGAAGGATGAACAATGTGTTGGTGGGTGATAAGTTGTGTGGTGGTGGGTTGCATTAATCTATCATAAACTCGACTTGACCCAACATATATGTGAGAGAGAGAATACCATGACTCGAACCCTAAAAAATGGTAGGGACACCACAATAGTGTCACCAGAAGGAAACTTAGAGCTTTGGTACCCAACGTATATGTGTGAAGAATATCCTTTACATTATCGTTACATTAATTTATGGTAAGGTTTTTGTTGTTAAACTGGCTCTTTAACATCCAATGCTCTATAAAATATGAGTCCAGCTACTGGTACAGAAAAATTGGTACAGATTTTGTATATAATTTTGTGTGGGGTCCACTACGGGTTCCACACAAATGATCAAAGCCGATCATTAAATGTAAAATAGTTTTTCAAGGGCTACTGCAAAAATTCAGCTCAATCCGCTACTTATAGGTGTTCAATCCAATCATCTAATTTTTCATTTAGATTTCAAGATATGAAAAAGTTAGATGATTAGATCGAATATCTATAAGTATCGGATTGAGCTGAATTTTTGCGAGGGCCCTTGAAAAAATGTTTTACATTTAGTGAACGGCTCGGATCATTTGTATGGAACCCGTAGTGGACCCCAAAAAAAATCTATGTACAAAATCTGTACCAATTTTTCTGTACTCATAGACTTTCTGATAAAATATTAACCCGCACGAGTTGGTTGAGATTTGAGAATTTTTAAGTTTGCGAAAAAACTGTACCTCATGCAGTCTAATTCGTCCGAAACTTTCCTACCCCTTGCTAGACCTAGTTCAATAATCAATTTTGTTTATATAGTTGATCTCGTAGAAACATATTATTAAAATTTAAAATCTCATGTTAAATAAATATCAATTAGTACGTGAGCCGAGTAAAAAAATGACTTGGAATTGTTCTTTGCAACCAGTGTGTGCAGAACACAATCCTAGTTTAAATTTTTATATTTGGATTACCTACCAAATAGTAATCATCAACATAATTTTAAACCACAATTATGCTTTTTCACAATATTTACAACATGAAGGCTTTGTTTGGAATTTAGGGAAAGTGATGGAAAATTGGAGGAAAATGAGAGGTAAATTTTACTATTCGTAAAACTTGAATTTTTTTATTTTCTCTTCTCTTTCTTTCCAATCCAAACAATTAGAAGGAAAAAACTTTTTGTTTTCAATTTTTCAATTTTTGATTTTTTTTTTACTTTTTTAAAAACTAATGAAGAAAACTTGTTTGGTAACAAGTTTCTACTTTTTTGTTTTTTCATAAACTTTTTTAGAATTTTTGTAAACTATGGAAACTACAAAAAATTATTTTTCCCAATTTTTATTTAAAAAAAAATACAATTGTTACTAAACATGTTTCTTGTTTTTGTTTTTTATGAAAACTTAAACATGTTTCTACTCTTCGTTTTTTTCAAAAACAAAAAATTGGAAACTGAAAAGATTACCAAAAGAACCCTTAACTTTTAATTCATTTACTCCCTCCGTCCTTTTTTTTTGTGTCCAGTATTCCATTTTGGGCTGTCCCTTAATAAGTGTCCATTTTGTAAAGTTAGGGGGGTAAAAGTTAATGTATTGTCTATTTTGTCTTTAAAAGTAGATTTTATTTTAAAAAGTTAGTAAGTAAAAATGTAATGATGATGGGTAAGTAGAGAGAGTGGAGGAAAAAGTTGATGTGAAAGGTATAATGATGATGTCTTTTTAATAAGTTAGAATTACGAAGCAGAATACTTAAAAATGGACGGAGGTAGTATCACTTTCCCTTCCAAACAAAGCCGAACGAAACCGATTATTTTTCATTTTTTTCCCACGAGATTACTTTCCATCTAGTGGTGTAATTTTCCGGCGAACTGCTGAGAATCCATTCCCCATCTTATAACCGGCCAAAACCGATCCGCGCTCGTCTCTGGAGAAACCGTGCAAGCTAACCTAGCTCTAACGCCATTCCCAAATGTCTATGAAAGAACCAATTCGAACCCTGTAGCAGAAGCTGAATTCCCCATGCAGCGATGGATAGCTCCGTCCCCTTCACCAGAAACGTTCATAGCTTCTCTGGCAATGAAGTGATATGTCACACGTCGTAAGCCATCTCTCTCTTGGTGCAATGTAACTGTTTGATTAAATGCCCCGTTGATGTGTTCTCGTGTTTTCAGTTCATGGTTGTGGGTCTGTTGGTGGTGTTTAAGTTTAATCATCGTTTACTCGTGGGGTATGAGATCCTGTTGCTACTGGTGCACCCCAACATGGGCCACTGTTAGCTGAGGAATATAAGATTTCATTCATTTATGTATCTAGTTATCTGCTCTCAGAATGAAGACTGTTAGTTATCTGCTTTCAGAATGAAGAATGTTGTAGCTGCGGTGCGTTTTTCTGTACAGAATACTAGTTGAGCTTACCAATAATAAGCATTTGAAAAATACGAAGAGGGGTGTTTATCCCAATCAGAGACAGTATGCCCTTAAGGTTGTGTATGTAGTCGCACCAAACTTTGTTAGATAATGTTTCCAAATTCCTCCAAAACTATCCCACTTTCGTATTCTTGAAGGTCCTACTCTCTCAATATGAACTAGTTAGATTAATGTTGCTAATTTGCGTTGAAATGATTGCCTATTTATTTTCGTCATTTCATTACTGCCCAATTTATGCATAAAAACTAAAAAGAGCTATGTGGACTCGATAAGTGTCGGTTGTGGCCGTGTGGGTACATGTCAAGGGGTAGTGTTCATGCAATTTCCATCTAAACCACACAAGGGCATGTATATCGAATTTCTATGATAGATTGTGTAATTAGTGTTCACAACTCTACAAGTTTCCTTAAGAGAGTTTTGTGCGTACTTCATAATAAACTCAAATTAAAATCATTTATGATCAAGTGAATGCCTATGTCAACGTGTCGGACATCTATCTCACACTCTGATAACCAAGTACTGGACACAGGTACTATAAAACATTTAGAAGAGCCCAAGTAAGTTAGAAAAAGTGTGTAAAATGAATGACAAGAGTTTGTATAGTAAAAGTGTCATGAAGTATGTTAAATATTTTGGCTTTATCTCCAACTTAACCACTACCCATAGGGCGAAGGTCAGTAAGACCTTTATTTTTTTATCCATCCCTTACATGCAAGGTTAATTTCTACAGTGGCTCAAGCTTAACAATGCTTAAATAGTATTGGTTGACTCTGACTCATAGAGAGAATCTTGGAGCTCACATCCACCTTGACTCATTTAGGTTGATCAATGGGGACATATGAAGATTACGATGAGCCCGAGAAGCCTTATGAAGATGAAAAGCACAACATAATACACAATAGTCTTGTTTGTTTCAAATTTCAATTCTATTTAGACAACAAAATGATGTCAATAATGCAGAAGTAGGAACTCACATGGATTTTGAGTGTCATTCTTGTTGTTTGCAAGGGCCTCCACCCTTAAATGTATCTGCGCCATTCAGTTATCCCCTAAATTCATTTTGTTCTATTCTGGGTGTTTTGTGGCCAGTCGTTGAAAAGTGGGTATATTTGACTTATTGTGGTTAAGGGTACGGCATTGCTATCTATCTTCTGTGGTCTGGCCACTGTGTTACCGGTGAATGCTAATAAGCTAGCGAGTGATGTTTTAGTACCTATGTTTCGAAATGTAGTACACATTCGTCCTGAAACGGTAAATTCAGTGATCACAATTTTTGTTGTGAAACATTATGCTCTAAGAAATGTAGGAGTAGAGTTATAACAAGAAAAGACATATATAACAAAAATTGATCATCAACCATTAGAAATTTAAAAATTATGGTTTGTTTGACTGGATATTTATCCCTTGAAAGAAGAGTATTCTAATTTGATAATCCATTGAAGCCTACCTCTGCCAAACCACTATTTGGGACGTGTGGTATACCGCATTCCTATACCTATTCCTTGTACTGGTACCATCCGCTTTAGGGATAACATACTCAAGGGTGGTGATAGACTTTTACCAAAAAAAAAAAAAATCTAGCCCTTTTATTTTTTGTTACTTGGGGGGAGGGGGGATATCTTGATTTCCTCATTGACATTCTTGGCCGAATACAGACTCAATCTAAATCTTTATGGGTCATAATTTAGTTGACTGTTGGTAGGAGACTAGGGGCAATAATATGTTGTAACATTCTGTCTTAAATTATCTTCTTCATCTTCTTTTCTTTTCTAATCCTTGATGAACAGTATCTCACACATATACAAAACCTAGTGAATCATGCTCATGGATGTCCGGTTACCACCTGCCTACTTCTACCACTTTCTTTGCCCAGTTGATTGGTTGGGATTTATATTGCATGCAAAGAACGTGGAAAAGTAGCTGTAACCCCTTTTTCCGTTAAATATTTGAAGACTTATTCTACTAGTTTCACCCATTTCTTCTTATATCACCATCCTGTCCTAACCGAACGCAGTGTCTGACTGATGATATTGTATTTTTGGCAATGCACTTGCAGGATGACTTTCCATTAAAGCTATTGGGTTTTGCAATGCCCCATGCACATCTAGAATCTTGTCCTCCAAAAAGATGGTGATGTCAAGGTCTGTTGTTCACTCTTTCTTGCAGTGGGAGATTTTTTTTTTCTTCCCTTCTCTTGTTATTCATAGCTTATCTTTTCACAATGCTGTATAGTTATTTTTAAGGGAAGTAAGATTTTCAACTTAAGGATTATGTTAACTACCACCAAAGGATGTGCGTTACTCTCAGGAAAGATAAAGATGTTGCAACAAGATTTTCATCTATATCTAGATTAATCTAGCATTATTTTTCCATTGGAAAAATAGAAAACTCTTCGGGCTGTGTTCTTTGACGAAATTTTCGCCAGAAAACTTCCTTCTCCTCATCTTCTCTTTCTCTCTGGTTTTCTGAGCTGTCCCCTGCAAAACTTACTTCACTGCACCCGGTGCAAGGCTAGATAGGCAACAAGTCGATAACTTACCAACATCAGGGCCAATATAGATACATCTATCCACCAATTGTCCAGACCCACTGACTTGACTGCAGGGAAATCTGCAACCCGGCAATAGACACCTTGTGTGCACTCATAAACATCGTCCTCGTTATATTGAACCCCAAGAAGGAGCTTGTAACAATAGTAGCTGTAGCTCAAGTACTTTAGCCAGACTATGAAGGGTGGAATTTGTTGAATGTAATAACCCCCAGCAATAAGGAAGACAAGGGTTGTAACTGAGGCAAGAGTAGTGGCTTGTTTTCCATCCATGAGTATGGCACCAATAGCTAAGCCAAGACTTTGTGCAACAAGGACACTGTAAAGGACAACAAGAAGGGAAAGGATGAAAGTAACAGGATTGGGTTTGAGGCCACCCATAAAATAGATGATGATGGTAAATGCAGTTGGAAGTGCAAGCTCCAAGGGCAGGTCCCCAAAAGTTCTGGCTAAAAAGTAGGAGGAGAGGCGGTACATTCCAGATGAACGTTCCTTGATTAGCATAGTTCTTTCTTGGGGAAATGTGAAAACAGCATTATATAGAGGGTAGAAGCCCCAGAACACAGAGAAGAAGAAAAGCATGGCAATCTGCAGTCAAGAATAAACCTTGTTCAGGTTCCACAAAAAATAGAGGTCATAAAGTTAAAAGACTTAAAGACTTAGACGTGGTTCTTGTCCTATTTAAAACAGCAATGAATCTTGAATGTTCCTGGACTTTTATTGTTCCCTAAGGCTGTGTTGGGATCAAGGATTTGGGTAAGGAAAAGGAAACCGTAATAGAAATCTGAAGGATCTAACGTCTCACCATGGTTAGATCCTTCTACGTGTATTTTCCTTACCCATATTCTTGATTCTAATGCAACCTAAAGTTTCCCGAGTTTTCTTAGCCTGCGAAATGTTGTATAGAAGAACATCTCAATTTCTGAAACATGGAAATTTCGATGTGGTAGAATATTGAAATGAAACCCCTAAACTGGTCGTAGAGTGTAGCACTGTAGTATGGAATTATCCTCATGTGAAGACTCCAATTGTTCATAAGTACATATTCATATTCTGATTGCAATAGTAAGGTTATGCAAGATTCTTACGCGATCCTCAATGTGGGAAGGCGGAGTGTGCCACCATAGGAGTCCTCCAAGTACAGCAACACTTATGACTTGGAAGATTCTTAGCCTGTTGAAGGCTTCAAATCTTCGCTCCCTCAGCCCCCTCAGAAGAAGAACCTTGAATTGATGCCACCAGCTTGTACACCATTGCTCTGGCTTTACAGTGTTTCCTTTGTCATTTCAAGAACACAAGGCACTCAGTATACAATTAGAAATAAGATGAAAGGGCAAGACATGTGTATGTAGGTAATGTGGGGATTATGGTATGATTTGTTCACCTTACTGTTCTAAAAGTCGGCTGCCTAGGCGCTAGGCGGTTGTTCAACGCCTAGATTAGTCAGCCAACTAGTCAGTGCCTAGTCCTTGCCTAGGTGTTAGGCGGCTCACTAGTTGACGTGCCCTTTTTTTGCCCGACTAGTGCCTAGCAATATTAAGAATATTGTGTGCCTCAGTGAGAGGGAGAAGAGAGGGAACTTACTCGTGGATGCATCTCTCGCACAATTATAGTTATTGACATCCAAACTGCACAATTCAGCTTTCAATCTTGTAGAAATGTTCTTGTCATAAGCGGAGATGAGAATATCCCTCATTGCCTTCTTCTCTTGGTCTGTATTATCTCGTTGCTCGATTGTATGCTCGTAATCAGGCCCAATTCCTGCAAATTTTATTCAATGAGAATGTAACCATAATTTCCTTCATCATATCCTATTTAGCAAGTGCATGTGTTAGCAAATGGGCTCAGCTACTCTGTGTGTTCCAATTTGTAGCACAAGTATGTTGGTGTTTGTCTGAGTTATTGAGTATGCACAAGGAGAGTTTCTTCTTCTCCCTACACTTTTTCTTTTTTTTTTTTTGTGTACTAAGGTCAACATAGGAAAGTTTGTGGGGTAGGGTCGTAAAAAGATACAAATGTAACCATCACATTCTGTAGGCCAACTGATATTTGTTTTGCATGTCAAAGGATAGAAATGAAGGAATGGAAACAACTGGTCAATAGAGTACAGGTTCCATTCTACTCATGTGGTCTTTCCGCTTTTAATTTCTCAAAGAACACAGAAAGAAACTGTTTATTTCTGCCAATATATCATAAAGAAAATTCAAAATTGGAATATATACCGTTGGCAAGATCGAGCAAGAGATCGGCAGGATTGATTGTAATGGGCGTGGAAAAGCCAATTGAGGAGAAATATTCCAAAGCAGTTGATGCAGGACCATAGTAAATGGGGCAGCCTTCAGAGAGCAATACCACCTTGTCAAACATATGGTAGAGTCGGCTTGAAGGTTGGTGAATTGTTGTGATTACAGTTCTACCTCCACTAGCCAGCCTTTTGATCGTGTTCAGTATCCGCTGAGCCGTGGTCGAGTCCAAACCTGAGGTGGGTTCATCCAGCAATAATAAACTTGGGTTAATGAGCATTTCTTGGCCTATGCTCACCCTCTTTTTCTCCCCGCCTGATATCCCTCTAAAAAGCGGCCCCCCTATCATGCTATTCCGGCAGCGAGTTAGCCCCAACTCGGCGATAACTCGCTCCACATGCTCAACTTTCTCATCCTTGGTCAAACTATTGGGTAGCCTTAGCAGTGCAGTGAATCGAAGAGTCTCAGTTACAGTGAGGTGTGGATAGAGGACATCATATTGTGCAACGAATCCAGTTCTTCGTTTTATGGAACTGGAAAATGGCTGACCGTTGTATGTGATCTTTCCAGATAGCTTGCCAGTGAGTCGGCCACCAATTGCTGTTAGGAGAGTGGTTTTTCCACTCCCCGATGGGCCAAGCATCGCTAGTATCTCCCCTGGACAAACCATGCCACTCAACCCATTTAGTATAGTCTTCTCTTTGGAGATCGATGCCCCTCCACTAAAGTAAAATCCTTTCTGCTCCAATTTAACCTTGTAAACCACCTCTTCAAACTGCAAATAAATCAGAAAATCAGAACTACATCGTACTCAAGAAAGATAAGACTTTATGTGCGAAAATATGTACTCAATAAAGGTACTTTTTACCCATAGACAATGTATTACCATGGATAATTTTTCAAGTTTTGTTCCACCTATCAAAAGACTAATTGAGATATTTTGACTGGTGAAACAATAGTTCAAAACTTTGTTCATGAAAATACATTCTTTGTTGACCAGATTAAAGGCACTACTACTAAAAATGTACAAACAGAATGTACAAGTGAAACTTGATTAATATTTTTGAGCTCTTTTCGTTGAGAGAGAACCAGAGAAATAGACCTTTAAAGTTATGGAGTGTGAGGCCACTAGAATGGATTGTGTATTGGTCTGAATAGGGTAAGTGAGGACAGCTCTATGATGGGACTCCAAATTGTTATGGGGTTCCGACAAATTCGGCAAACCTGCCATGGAAACACTGCTGCTATTTTCTGGTTTTGGGACAAGCCAGTGGAGGGGCATGGCCAAGTTAAACCAACGTTGACAGTGTTATTTTGGTGGTTGTGTTTTAGTTTCAGTGGTGTGGGAAAGGAAGTAAGTTAAGAAGTTGCTTTTAACTTTGGCTTCTCAAAGTGAAATGGACAACTCATAAATCCATAGACACTAACGAGGACCTCTCGTGTTTTAAAGGCTCTAAGATGCAGGACTAGCCTTTATGGTGGGTTCCCACCTTCTCCTTAAAGTATTCTAACACTACCTCTGGTTCAATGATTATTCTGATCTCTTACTTGAGTTCCTTCTCCCTTTATCATATTGGCATCCTCTCTTTTGCCCTCTCTCATCATGTGTAAGTTATTCCTAAAAATCTATTTTCGATCTCCTAACAGTGACTTCGTGTGCATGGACCATCCTGCTGCTTACATCCAATAAGAGTCTATAAAGTTGGCCACAGTCACTTCTGAGCAAGAAAATCACAATCTTCACGGATAAGGATCCACGACGCAAGCGGGGATCTGCATGCCTATACGCGGCAATACCCTAAAATCTAGGCCTCATATACAGTTTTTGTTGGGTTGGTGGTTTGGACGTGTGTGTGGTGTATGTCATGGATACATGATCTTTTCTTTTTGGCTTTTTGACATTTGAAATTGGTGCAAGTTTAATTTTTGGTATCGTGTTATAGACATAGTGCTTTCCACCTTTTCATGCCAATTTACTTGGATTTGTTTATGGTAATCAGGCAAATGCATCCTGGCCTTCGATTTACTTAGCACTTCTATTAAAATCTTGCTATTTACTTTGGACGCTTCAATGTAAATCTTGGCATGGAAGATTGAGTCCATGAAAGGTTCTGATCTAATTATCTGAAGTTTCTTTGTTCATTTGTCCTAAGTGATATTCATGTGTTTTTGTGTACTGGTTGTGAACTCATGGGTGTGCCATTCTTGCATGTGGCTGTCGATTGGAGTCTGATTATTTATGCTCTTTTTAATGTATGGCCTTGGGCTTCTGGCGAGATTCAATTAACTCTATGATGTGTATGACCATCTTGGTCTATATGGTAACCCAGTTAGTTCCTGAGAAACATTAAGTTAAGCCGAAGTGAAAAAGCAACGCACGCTTTTTCCTCCCTGAAATTTTATTCTCAGAAAAACAAGTCTTTATGAGTTTTGACTTAAATAAAACCCAAAACAAAAAAAAGAATGAGATTTGGATTCGAAACAAAATGCAAAATAACAGTGCATTTCTTCTTTTTGAAATTTGGAAGTAGCATTGATGTGATTGTTGAATAGCTTGAAATACATCGTTGGGCCCATTTCCTAACTGGTTAAGCTTTAAGGACAATTGGTAACTTAACATGGTATCAGTGCTCAAGTTGCTAGAGAACTTGGGTTTAACCATTTAAGTCTCCCTGTTTGCATTATGTTTCTCCCCATTGTTTTCATTCGCAGTATGCATGGATGTTGGGTTGGACATGAGAGAGGATGTTGAACAGCTTGATATACATTGTTGGGCTCATTTCCTAAGAAATTAAGCTTTTGGGACTAGTATTAACATTACAAGAACGCAGGCCATATATGGAAGGACTAGATCATTGGGATCTAGGGTTACTGACGACACTTCTTGGCAGGAACCACGAATGTGCTGAAATATCTATGGAGGGAAAGGAAATGGCGAAGAAAAGCATAAGAAGATGATGACGTGGACAAGTCTTTGCCCCCCCCACCCCTCATTTCTCTAACAGCTCTGCTTCCCTTAGTAACTCCTTTTACTAATCTGTTATCCAAACAAAACCTTACAGTAATAATTTAAAATCCTGTTATCCTTGATAGTATTTATGAATTATTGGTGTGGGGTTGTGGAAGTGAGATGGGGTTGTGGAAGTGAAGATGACCCTTTGCTGTAATCATGTTCACCCCTTGAGAAAGTTTATAACCCATATGTAAAGTCAAATTATAATATTGGCTCCTCAACAATTATTTATCCGTCAATATGAAAAGTATTGACAAACTGGCGTTAGCATGCATAAAGTGCAATCTATGAACTTTCATTTTCCCTCTTTTGTTTTGTGTGGTGTTAGAACATCATTATGTTCATCTAGTTGCACAAAGGAATCTTGTGGGAAAGCTCTTCTTGAGATTTGGTTTTGACTCTATATTTACATATTCATACTTGTAGTAAAAGAAGTAATGACTGCTCTCCTAACTATTTTTCCCTAAATGGTTTCAGAATTTGAAGTTCCAACTGTGGAGTAGTTACCAAATCTTAAGAAGCTTACATCGGGTCAATGTCTGCGATTCTTTTTTACAGTTGTACTCGATGGACAAAACTCCCGCTTACATGTGGTACGGGAGATAAACAGGTATGTGACTTGATCTCTTTTTGGAGCTCTTTTGTTTAATGCTATATAAGTACATATAAATACACGTTTCATACTTGCATGTGTGAGTGTTTTTATAGGAGAGGGAGCTAGAATATTGACTCCACGAATTTGAGTCAAATTTGATCCGAACCGCTGGTGCATTTGCACCTTTCGGTTAAAAAGCAGAGGATATCCGTGCATTCAGTGGGAGAATTTATGCTTCTCCATTTTTGTTTTTAACTTGATCTTCTTGGGGGGCATTTATGCTTCTCCATTAGTTGTACAAGAACAATCTATAAATGGAGAAAACCACATGCTTGTGAAAGAAAGGTTGGTAAGGGTGATTAAAGAATTTGGTCTGAAGTTTTAACAAACGAAGGTGAATTAAAGAAATGGTGCTTTTCCTTGTAAAGCCAACTGATTCTTATATTCCTTATCTATAAAAGATGTTATTGCTTCTTTAACTTTAGTTTCAACATTCGTATCGCCGAAATTAAAGTTGTTATCATACATGTGATAGATTTTTATATGGATTGAATATGTACATAGATGGAAGTTAGATGCTAGTTAGAGTATTTTCCCCTAAAATTTTCTCTCCCCCTCCAGCTTTTTTCTCTCTGCAATTATTTGGATCGAATAAAAGAAGATACATGATTAAAGGAAAAAACCCATCATTTAGATTCCAATTTCTGTCCACAAATTATAATGTTTCTGCAGAGCACTTGGAAGTGGGATGTGGTGGAGCCAGTCTTTGGTGTGAGGGATTACTCTGGGCTACTTTGCACTGGGTGCGCAATTTGTAAGATGTCTAACCCCCTTGCTATCTTCACTTATTTTTCTTTAATTCTTGGTCTCCCCAAGTTGGTTTTATGTCCATCAGATTTACCAGAATTTTCTTCTACTAGTGCTCTTTTCCTTTTGACATATTTTCACATATTCTTTCTTCCTTTTTCTGTTTTTTCTGATCAGGAATATTCTTTGTTCCTTTGATGAGACCTTTTTTCCACAGCCCCATGTTGCTTGGATTCTCCTGTTTGTGTTCTTATGCGGTCTATGTGTGGGCATCTAATTCTAAAAATGCATGCATACTTTTACGTGGGATTTACTACTGGTTAAACTTGCGTCCGTGTTTGGTATCGCATTCATAAGTCGTTCTCTATTCGCACAAAAATTGTTTGGTGAATTGTTTTGGGAAAGATATTGATGAAAACGTTCATGAAAACATACACGCAGTTGTTCTTATGATTCTTCAGAATTGTGTTTTTGTACAAAAATGACTTTGTTTCTATACACACTGTACAATAAAGTGAAAAGTAACCGATTCTGACACAATTACAAACCAATGGTTGCAATCAAGCCACAAACTTACCATTTGCATACCTTCAATGGCATTTGTATTAGGAAGAGCTCTGTAGCACAGACACAGACAAGAGATATCTAAGAAAATAGGGATACGAACACGACAAGGGAAACGGCACAAATAAATAGGAGTATTTACTTTATATTAATGGTAACATAGTTATATGTACAAGCATGAAGCATCACTATATATAAACAAGCATCACATATACTTCATACGTATATTTATTATATTACCCTTTTAACTCAAAATATTTGAAGTATTACATATTCACTCTCAAAATTTAGAAAATTGTATATTTAACCCTGCCTTGTCCGTATACGTGTTCCGCCACCTTGGCGATTCCCCCTAAGGGATTAGTTAAATTTAATGAACACGCCCCATCCATACGTTTTTTGCCGTGTCCCCAATGAGTCCCCAAATCATGCATCAA
This sequence comes from Rhododendron vialii, assembly GCF_030253575.1. NCBI lineage: Eukaryota > Viridiplantae > Streptophyta > Magnoliopsida > Ericales > Ericaceae > Rhododendron > Rhododendron vialii. The sequence continues at coordinate 18,965,896 of NC_080563.1, read as the reverse complement.
CCTGGGGACATGCCGGCCTCTAGGAGTGTGGGTGCATAATATAGGAAGTCTTATTAGTTCATGTTGGGACATGTCGCTCTCTAGAAGTATCGGTATTTCATTGAGGAAGAGTCTTATTTCTTCACGCTGGGAGTAATTGGTATTTCATTGAGGAAGAATCTTATTTCTTCACGCTGGGAGTAATTGGTATATGCCGTCATATGTTTTGACATATTCTATTCTTTTAGTCTACCCATCTATTTATCTTTTATTTCTAACCCATAATACTATGGATGCTATATACCATCCCTAACCCTGTTAGGGGAATGGGGGATGCTGCAAAACAATTTCGAGCAGCCGATCCGGCCATTCATCTCGATACGAATGGCTTGAATTGAATTTGAGCACATATAAATCTGAACCGTGAGTTGCTCGGTTAAGATCCGAGCCGTCAATTGCCGAAATGAACAGCTGAATCGGATTCCCCCTATTGCTAGCTCAGCATGCAGTCAGCACAAGGTTTTCTTTAATCAACCGGCTCTTCTAGGGATGATGAAAAAATCTGCACCAACAAAACTCCGCACTCTCAGTATTTAATTAGCAACTTGGAAGTAAAGGTGGAGCTCATCAATCAACATCAATGAGGTTCAAAAAAGTTGGACCCCAGATGACAATTTGATCAAGTTCTTAATTAGAAATAAAAACCGGAACTCGCGAATTGTAGTTGTGCTTGTAGTTTAGAAGATTGATTTTTCTGGCTTGAACCTGTTATCTTACTCTATATTATGGGTATTATCGGCGCGCACTTGTTAGAATAAAGTTCATATCGACATGTATTATGCTTTGTTTAGATACAGAATGCCATGTTTTACGGGCTTTGTATTAAGCATCATTTGATTGGTCAAACATAGGGAGGATATAAATGAGCTTATTTCGCCGGAATGTGAGGGATTAAAAATATGACATCTTCCAAGGTATTGCATTATTCCAATTTTTTTTTTTTAATTTTTGTTGCACCTTGAAGAAAGTAAGTAATAATTTCCGTGGCAAGCATTTGAAAAAAAAGATCGTTAACTTACTTATTCTTTCTTGTTGGGGGCTCTATAAAGGAAAGCTTTTATTTTGTTGGGAGTTGGACAAAGATATTTCCACTCTATTTCTACACACTTAATTATGATTATTGTTATTCTGATTATTATTTTCATTGTTAATTACTGCTATTGTTGATGGTGGTGGTGGAAAAAGAGGGTATTTTAGTTGGTACGATACAAAAGGAAAACAGAAAACTAGGGCTAAAGTTAAGAGTCCATGGGAAAATTGAAAGCCTTTTGATGAGCTATATATAAAGATAAAATAGTACTACTAGACAAGAATCATAGAGAAATGATTATGTATCGACTAAAAAGTAGTTTTATGCACCATTAATTGGTTCCCACTACATGTTCAAACAAAAAATAAAATAAAAAGTTCCCACAATGAAGTCAAGTTGTAATTAATACTAACAAGTTGGGCGGTAGTTTATTTTTTATTTTTTATTTATTTTTTCATAGGCAGGCAATAGTTTATATGTGACCTACACTTGATCAATAGCTCTTTTTTTCTTTTTCCTTTTGTTTCTTTCTTTCCAACTACAAATCCCATGTGATCTTAACATTGCATGAGTCTTCACATGTCTTTAGAACGTATGAATTTTATCGGATGTCCCCGAGGATACAGAAACGTATGAATTTTATCGGATGTCCCCGAGGATACAGAACGTATGAATTAGTAGAGTGTACGGATCAATGCATTAAATTTAAATTCACCAATTCCTAGTTGAGGTGGTCTAGTCTCTAGTGTGTAATTGGAGAAACCACTCGTTTATTGTTTATGTTACCGACACACCCTTGGGTGATCAGTGTACTTCAGCTACATAGTTACACTACCTCTGTCACTTCGTCCCTAAATATCATCGATGTTCGTTTCATACTAATAAATAACGCACATCTATCCATATATATAATATCTTTTGAAAGATTTCAATTATATCAACTATCCAAAAGGTGAAATTAGGAAGAGGGGGTTGTTGTGTCCATCTCACAGCAACATGCAGTTGCGCTAAATCTCACCGTCCAAAATACTTTTGGACGGTTTGGATGACCTTACTATTTATTTTCGCTAATAGTATTCTATTACCGGTCATAAAATAACTCTTTTCTGGACCATGGATTGCCAGGATAGGCAGTAAGATTGGCACAGCTGCACGCTTCTGTGAGATGGGCACAATAGGGCCCCGGTCTCACGAAATTAAATTGTCGTTTCTGAGTTTATGAAAGGAAGAGTTGGGAAGCTGACACGTGGCATTGCACTGGGAGGCGTGGGCGGCGTCGTTTTGAGCACTAAGCTGATATTGTATTTGTACACCTCATCATGCGATCAATGGGTGGAGGAAGAAAAAGGACACACACACACCCACTCCAATTAGTACTATATATATATATATATATATATATATATATATATATATATATAGTATATATATATCATCGATATCTTTCTAGGCCCAATGAAATAAATATTGGCAGTCGATGTCCTCCTCCTTTTTCTCTGTCTTATCTCTTCTTGTCCTTTGTGGTTCAGAGTTGCTTTCACCTCACTCTCCCATTTTGTCCTAATTATTTGTCACTTTAGATAATCTCAATTAGCATTGTTGACTCTTAATTTGCATTTACCCAATTTAGATCACCATAAAGACAAGTGTTGAAATATGGAAGGAGGAAAAGGCAAGAAAAGAGAATTTACTTTCCCTTGGGCCTTGTGGGAATATATTTTATACGTATTCAATTGAAGCTCGCTGCTTGTTGCTCCATTCGTTCCTTTTTTATAGTTTCGTATTTTATTTTGGATTGTTCTTTAATAAGTATTAATTTTGTAAAGTTAGTAGGTAAAAGTTGGGATTTTTTTATTTTGTCTCTAACTTTAGATTTCATTTTGTAAAATTAGCGTCTAAAATTGTAATGATAATGTCTCCATAAATGATAAGTAGAGAAAGTGGAGATAAAGTTAATTTAAAAGGTGTAGTGATAATGTCTCCTTAATAAGTTGAAATTACGAAGCTGAAACACTTAAAAATGGACGGATGAAATATTATGTTGAGGGATTTATCCTAGGAGCATCTCTACCAGGTCTCTCAAAAATTAGCTTCAAAACTGTATCTTGCTATCATACCTTATAATTTGAAGGGGCAGATTTGCCGTGCACTCCATCAGGTCCTTCAAACTATAATATTTTACTTCTTTTTATACATCTTTAGTTTTATTGATCTAAATAAAAAAAATGGCACATCTTTCCTCTTACAAAAATATTTGGCCACTCTACTTTACTTTAAATGCTTTTAAAAATACAAATTTTAATATAGTTTGGTTATATTCAGTAATCTTTTAAATTTGTATCTTCAACTTAATACTTAAAACATTTTTAACTCACCACAACTTAATTAATGCTTAAATCGAGTTCAATATTTGTTTTTGGTTACAGAGAGAGGTGGAATGTGTTTGTATTGTAGACCCTCACAAAACAAGAAAGAAACCTTATTTGATTGAAATATCAATTTCAAGGATTTTTGCTGGAGATGCTCTAAGAACCTTTACTCAGAGAATTTTTTTCCCCCATCTTATAACTCAGGTGTTGATGTTAGCTTACGTGCACCTCGAATTATTTTTTACCCCTTTATCAAAGTAAAATTATGCTTCATGCTGGTTTGCTATAAACAACTCTAACAATGTATAATAATTTAGAATGTGAAACGGAAATTATAAGTGTTTTTTTTTTTTGGTAAGTGGAAAATAATAAGTTGCTATTTCCTGTGCCAAATTTGAAAAGCAACATACCAAGTTTCCTTTAGCATCAGATTGGGTTTACGGAGGAACTTCTAGAAGGAGAAGATTTTGTTGGTGGTTTTCACCAAAAGTAAATATGGAGCCAAGAAATGAAACCCACGAGAACACGTTGAAATAGGAAAATCACCAACAGGAATAAATTAAAATACTAGGGTTTTCTCGTCTCTTTTTCCCCTAGCTTTTGTCCAGAAATCCAAACACAATCTCAGAACAAATCGATTAACGAACCGACGATACAAGTACAACATTGTTATGCGGGAGGAAGACGATTTGATCAACACGCGTTAAATATGAAAAAATGAGAAACATGCTAAGGAAATAGAATCCCACATTGCTTGGGAGTGGAATGAGTGATTACTTAATAACATCTGGGACCTCTTCACTCATTGCCAATTGATTTTGAGATGGATATAAAGTTTCCACAAAACAATTGCACACAATTCAAGGGAATGCAACATTTGTTGTTCGATAGTTTGCCTACTTCCATGGGAGAGAAAGAACAACCTGCTATAGACAATGCTCAACTCCTATGCATGCGACGTCTTTTCTTGTATCTTTGTTCTAAGGTTACACTTCGAAAGTCTAAGAGTCGATTCGGTCTTTATGGACAACTAGTCCTGCAATGGTACCCTTGACGGTCGGTCCGATTGAAAGCTTAGCTATGAACAGGTCCAGTCAACAGAGGGGCGCCCTCTTACTATTCATTGTATTTTGAGTAATTTCGAGGTTATAAGAACACAATCGAGTAGCTAGACAAGTAATGCAGATAAAGAAGAAGAAGAAGAGGCTAGACAGGCAATGAATGATCCAAGGAGGCCATAGCTCAGCTAGATAAATGCACTAGCTAGGCTTTGTTTTTCCATGCACATCCACGTTTACTTCATGAGCGTATTTATTGAGGTGAAACCAATTGTTAGTGAATTTTAATCAAAATAATGTCGACGGCGGAATTGGTCTCCATCCTCTCTCATCAGTTCACACTTCTTTTGTTATACAAATGCGATATATAAATACATGTAGAAGATGATAAAGCATATATATATATATATATATATATATATATATATATATTTGAGTTTCATCGTTTAGATGAAAACAATATTATACTAAATGAGATTTATAATTACAAAATATTGTCACTGTCACGTCTGTCATATGAAATACAAACAACTACTACTATGGTAACTTGATTCGAATGCTACATGTTAGAATTAATGAGTTCAACTTGTATAACAATCGGATGCGGCTCGTTTGCATGACTATGGTTCGAAGGAAATTACGCCAACGTACGTAACAAACATTTGCAGGTTCGTTAATTATTATAATCAGGACATGACCAATTCGCTAATTGCTCGATCCCCTCATTTCGAACGTCCTATCAAAGGAAATATATGCATTTGCTAAAAGTGACGTGCTTTAATTACCCATTAAAATTTAATCTTTCCTTTAGATGTATATATAATCCCTAACCACATATTTTGCCATGTCTTTTAACACTTTTCAGTACTCCTTGCTTTTAGTCATAGAATCATTATTTCCACTTAATACTTTGAATTAAACTAAAGTCATGCGAATGATCGATTCATACATAGCTTGCATTATTATTACTTGGATCAATTTGGAAATCATGAACTTATTCTCTGGAAATATACTGTACATATAGAGAGACACAATATTATGGTGTCACGTCTCACCATACCAAATGAACTTTTTTTTCCTCATATGATCAGATGATTAGGACAATATCTATAAAGGATGGATCACAGATCTCCTAAAAGCTGACTCTATAATCATATATACCCATGTTTCCATATTCTTTATAATTTGCCGTTTTCATACAAAAGAAAATCACGAGAGAGAGAGAGAGAGAGAGAGAGAGAGAGAGAGAGAGAGAGAGAGAGAGAGAGAGAGAGAGAGAGAGAGAGAGAGAGAGAGAGAGAGAGAGAGAGAGAGAGAGAGAGAGCCCCTACAGATGTTAATTGCTAGGCAGCTGTTAGCTCCTTTAATTTGCCTATGATTAATTTCATGATAGGTGATGATCTTTATTTAGTAGTTGCCGTGTTGCACGCCCATACCCATTTTGACGCATACCAACCATGCCACCCAAGAGAGAGAGAGAGAGAGAGAGAGAGAGAGAAGCAAGTGGGATGAGGTGGAGGAGAATGACATGCAAGCAATTAGAGTTCTGGCCATTTTTAAGATTTTGTAGACAAGAGAGAACCCACAAAGACCACGCGTGTGCCTGTTGTGTTCTTCATTCTTTTGCTTTATTAGGTGTACTCCCACTTCAAATGACAATAAATCATAAACTATCTTCCTTGGGGATAAGAGAGAGTTATCATGGTCACCACTATTGTGGAGATGACATAGGATATTTATTTATTTATTTATTATTTGCAGTGTGAAACTTTTTATATAAAAAAAGAAGAAGAAGAAATTTATTAGAACTCAATACAGAGTACATTGAGATGGGTTGATAGTCCAACACCATGGCTATGCATATTATTCCAACTTGGTGGACACACATTTACTAATAAACCATTTACTCATGATTGTACTGTTTACTGCAAAATTTTAAAAATTATTACTCCCTCTATTCCCAAATAAGAGTTAAGTATGGCATTTTGGATTGTTCCTTAATAATTGTCCATTTTAAAAAACAAAAATTCTAACAGCAGGGACAATTTGCAGAGAACTCCGCAGAGACAAACGCGTTTGGCCTTATTTCGGGTTCCGAAAAAATTCCGAAAAATATCCATAAATATTTGAATATTATTTTATGGGGCCCTGTAAAAAATCAGCTCCAACGGATATCGGTAAGTAGTACTTTTGGATTCGTAGGGGCGAACTTTTCGGAATTTTTTCGGGACCCGAAATGGGCCAAACGCATTTGTCTCTGCGGAGTTCCCTGCAAATTGTCCCTGCTCATAGCAGAGCTCTTTAAAAAACTAGTCGATAAAAATGTGTACAATTATCCTTTTGTCCTTTCAAAAAGTTAATGCGTAAGAGTTAATAAGTAGAAGTGAAGAATAATTTTGAAAAATATAGGTAAAAATTGACGTGAAATATGTACTAATGATGCCTTTTTAATAAGTTAAAACTATGACACTTGAATGCTTAGAATCTAAAATCTACTAATATGCATGAAAAGCAATCCCAACCCATTTCTTTAGACTCAGATTTTAGGCCACCTTTTAGCTTCTAGATCCTTAGAATTCGATAATCTGTTGAGAAGTATTTTCCTTTTAACAAATACTCACAATATATAGCTTTAGAAGAGTTTTTTTTTTGTGTGTGTGTGACCAAATTGAGAAGATTATATTAATTATAGCGCAACAACACTTACGTAACGGATTTCATTGCAAATATTTTGGACAAAATCAAACTAATCATTTAACGATTGTAAACAAGAAAAACACAAGGCAATTGATGTTTTTCACTCCGATTCAGACGTTGAACCTGATGCAAATAGCGGCACTTGCGATCTAATATATATTCATACCTAGAATCAACAGTATTGAAAGATATAAAGTGCTAGCTAAAGATAAAAGACAATAAATATCCAGACAATCAGGTGGACTCTAACCACGTATGTATGCACCAATGAACTTCCAAAAAATTATAGATCTAACAAGCCTCCAAGAGTTGCCCTGCCAAAAATATCATGTAGGTTAATAGCACTATGGATACTGATATTATTGTGAAGCAATATCATCTTTGAAAAAACCCGATCTGTAGACAATATTTGTTCAAAAACGAAACTAGACTCTCGAGAAAATGAGAGACAGAACTTTCACAAATTAAACGACAAGTCGTTGACCTGAAGAGACGAAAACAAACAAAACAAAAAGAGAAATGTATATAGGCCTTCCCCTCCCATCGCTGTATAAGGGTGTGAAACCCTAAGTGGAGGGGAAGGAAGAAGAAAAATATTGGTGGCGGCTAGGGTTTTGAGAGAGAGAGAGGGGTGGGGGGTTGGTTCGGAGAAAAGTTGCTTTTGAAGATCAGTTAAAATCTCGAGATTTGATCTATAAGAATCTTTTCATATACACGCAAAGTATAATGATTATTTACGTAGTATATTGAAGCAATAGTGGAATTTTGATGTATTTTTGCATTTTTCCCATCATTAAAAATTAGGGACATCACAATGCCAAAACCAAATTTGTTGCTACCAGAACTCAATCTACACTTACCATTAAATATATGACTTATTTATCCTCCTGAGTCCTAACCCATCACTGAATGCCAACACTCCCTCTTTTCTACTTCTTCCTCCCTAGATGCTGTGTCACCCATGTTATATACCAACTCGTCCTACGCCATTAAAGCCCTCCTCGAACTCTAGACCAAGAAATCTCGAGGGAGTTGTTGCAATATATGATCCGAGAGTAGAACTGGGTAGGGGGGGAACAAAGAAAGAACATTAGTAGAAAAGAAAATATGCTTTGCATAAAATGAATGGTAGGCTGGTGGTAGAGAATAATAAAAGTATCTAGTGTCTTTCCAAGTTCTGTTTTTCTCTTGTTCCCTTGGTTGGTTCCTCACCAACCTTTTGAGGTTCAAATTAAGTGGCATATGATTTATCAGGGTCTGAGGTGGTTCCTCACCAACCTTTTGAGGTTCAAATTAAGTGGCATATGATTTATCAGGGTCTGAGGTGCTAACATACGTGGAATGGGACCTGGGGGGCCGGTGGTGACCCCAGTCTCCACAGGGGTGTAGTGACCCAAAACGTCGTTTTGGGGTTGCAAAGGGTTTAAAAAAGGGCCGAAAGACCCTTTTTGGTGGAAAGCTGAGTAAAAAATTAAGTGTTTCAATTTTTAATTCGTTTTAACTGGTGAGAAGATCTTATTTCTTTAATCATTTTGTCCTAAAAGATCATAATTAGTTTTTGGCTCTAAGGCTCTCGTTGGTTAGCCCTAAGAGATATTTAGTTATACTACTTTCTTCGGACTAATTAACGAGCGCTCTAGAGAGTCAAAAATTAATTATTACCGTTTAGGATAAAATAATCATAGAAATAAGATCTTCGCACCAATTTAAACAGATTGAAAATTGGAGCACTTAATTTTTCAACTATATTTTTTAATATATAAACTGCCTACAGATGGTTTAAAAATTAAGTGCTCCAATTTTCAATATATTCGTTTGAACTGGTGCAAAGATTTTATTTCTATGATCATTTTATCCAAAAGGCCATAATTAATTTTCGACTCTAAAGCTCTCGTTAATTAGTCCTAAGAAAGTTGTAGAACTAAATATATCTCGGAGCTAACCAACGAGAGCCTTAGAGCCAAAAATTAATTATGACACTTTAAGATAAAATGATCAAAGAAATAAGATCTTTGCACCGGTTCAAACAGATTGAAAATTGGAGCACTTAATTTTTAAACCATCTTTAGGCAGTTTATATAGTAAAAAATATGGTTAAAAAATTAAGTGCTCCAATTTTCAATCCGTTTAAACCGGTGCGAAGATCTTATTTCTATGATCATTTTATCCTAAAGGGTCATAATTAATTGTTGACTTTAGAGCTCTCGTTAATTAGTCATAAGAAAATAGTAGAACTAAATATCTTTTGAGGCTAACTAACTAGAGTCTTAGAGCCAAAAATTAATTATGACCCTTTAGGATAAAATAATCAGAGAAATAAGATCTTCACACTGGTTCAAATGGATTAAAAATTAGAACACTTAATTTTTTTGCTTGGCTTTCCGCCAAGGAGGGTCTTTCGGCTCCTTTTTTAAAACCCTTTGCAACCCCAAAACTACGCCGTTTTGGGTCACTACACACCTGTGGTGACTTAGGTCACCTGTAGTCATCACAGGCCCCCTCAGATCCACGTGGAATGTCGGTTTTTCTTCGTTGTGATGTTATGCACATTTTGGTTCCTTTTAATTGTTGTTAAATTTTTTGGAGGATTCCAACCTAAAATCAATTGGCTAAAGGTGGAGTAGCCTCTAGATTTTATTAACCAAGTTTGGATGGCTTAGATGAGTGATGTGGGATTAAGCCGAATACTCCCCCTCACGTGCAACTTGGATGCACTTGAAGGTGCAAATTGATCAGCTGACCAGGAGATTTGCTTCGGGCGACAGAGACTTGACCACGAGAGGTGAGGCCACCCAAGACCTAGCTCTGATTCCATGTTAGATTTCTTGGAGGTTTCCAATCTAAATCCAATTGGCCGCCAATAGGTGGAGTAACCTCTAGAATATATTAACCAAGCTTGGGTGGCTTAGATGAGCGATATGAGACAAAGTTTAACACTCCCCCTCATGAAGTTAGACTTAATCCCACATCGTTCATCTAAGCCACCCAAGTTTGGTTAATAAAATCTAGAGGCTACGAAGTCTCTATCACCTCCATTGCCCGAGTCAATCAGTCAGCTTCTGATCTCCTGGTCTGTCACCTCCACATCCATCCGGGCTGCACGTGAGGGGAGTGTCAGACTTTGTTTCATATAGCTCATCTAAGCTACTCAAGCTTAGTTAATATATTCTAGATGTTACTCCACCTATTATCAATTGATTTTAAATTGGAAACCTTCAAGAAATCTAACAGTTATAAACTTGTTTCAATAATTAATAATTTTTTATCTTTTGCCGATAAAAAAAAAATAGTTTCTTTCCATTTGGAGGGAGAGAGAGAATCCTGCTCTTAGGATTTTGTAAGTGGAAGAAATATGATCTCTGTAGTATATGTACCTATTTTATGGTTCATTCATAACATTTTAGCGTGTTTCGTAATTTTTGTTTTAAAATTCATAACTTTTCAGCAGTATGATTCGTAACATTTTCATTATGATTCATAACATTTTGGTGTATCTTATAACCTTTATACGATTTGTAACTTTTTAGCAATACGATTTGTAACATTTTCTTTATAATTCATAACAATTTGAGGGTGCATATAATACACACTCAAATAAAAAATGTGTATTGTAGTCTTTCCCTTTAATATAGTAGTAGAAATTAGAAGTCTCCAATATTATACGCTTAGAAAGGCATGCGCGCAAACCTTCTCAATCTCACTTAGCCATGACAATTCCGAACGAGGAAAAAAATAAACGTATTTCCCACAATCCCCAGTGCACATTTTTCCCGCACAATTGGGTGTCACACAATTCTACATTTTTTCTCCCATAATTGGGTGTCTGAGCCTTAGTCACGTAATTCTTTAAAATGTCGTGCTCTCAATCCTCGCTTTTCAGAATTTTAGTAGTTTGAGATGTGTTTCAAATGTGCGCTCGCTCTCTCACTCATGCACATGCATGCGAATTATGTAACTTAGGTCTATCGTGAACTCGATTAATTCTATGATTTTAAAGTTAACTATTCGATACACTTCTACAAGGACGGATTTTTTGTTTCATAGACAGTGAGGTTTTAACCTGTGAGCTTGGGGCAATTCACCCTATCTTTGTGCATGACATTAAGATAATTGGTGTGGAAAATAATTGAATAAGATCGGGAAAAAATATTGAATGAAAATATTTTTTTCTATTAAACCAACCATGAATGGTAAGTAAATTGCAAAATAAGTTGAATTCAGTTTTGAGAAGCTTGAACTTGAAAGTTTTTGGAACTTTTTTTTTTTTATCCTCAACTACTTAATTAGGAACTTCACAACTTAAAACGGACACCTCGAAAAATGAAGAGTTTTAGAGAGAGACTGTGTTGATAAAGTATATAGGAGCTGTGAAAAAAGAATTGAAAACTAGTTGTGGATACCCCTACTTTTTCGTGACACTGACACACGTTGAGGCGTGTCTTTGTTTCGGAAGTGCCCATTTCGCAGCACTTTTATTGTTTTGAGAGTTGCCACTAGTTTTAGGAAAGGGCAAAGTCCATTTTCACCGGCGGTAGTTATTGTCATGTGCGGATATTCCTCTCATAGTTTAAAATTGACCACATAATCTATTTGTGGTTTTAAAAATGTGCTGATAGATCCCCTGCCGTCATGTTTTCCATCTATATTAACAGAGGTGTATCTCACACGCCTCTAGAATGTAATCTGAGTCGTTCATAATGTATTAAATAAAGAATAAAGTATCTCTGTAAAAAATCATCTCGATTAGGCATCAATAACCTAGTGATCTAATTTTTAGTAAATTCAAATTTTTAATTTTAATTTCATAACAAAATCGATTCGACCATGAGCTTTTCATTTTTTGATTGACTTGAATTTTGACATAGATGTAGTATTCGTTAAAATTTACAATATCAACGGTTTGAATTCAATTTTTGATATAGGAAATGGTGTGGTTAGATTTAAAAAAGAAGAAGAATCAAGAAACATGATGAGGGTATATCGGTCTTTTAATATTGTGTCCGTTAAAATGGATGGAAAACATGACGGCAAGAGGTCTATCCGCACATTTTCAAAATCACAGGTAGGTTATGTGGTCAGTTTTGAACCATGAGGGGGGTATCTGCACATGACGATAACCACAAAGGGTCAAAGTGGACTTTGCCCTATAGAAAAACTAAGAAAACGAAGATAGAGATTCTTTAGGTTCATGAGCTAAGGTACGGAAAGGGAATATGTGTTAGGCACCCTTTACGCCCAACTAAACAGTTGACCTCTACTATTTCGACGGGTTCAGAAAATGATTTCACAAGCATAAAAGAACACGCAAGTACATTTTGATTAATACTCTTTTAAAGAGAAAAATGAAGTGTCATTTCCATACGGGAAATGGCTTTAGAAACCTAAAGAGCACCATGGCCATGCTATTTAGAAGCAGGCCGTGTGCCCGTTAATTAATAATCATGTGGTCGTGACTGTGAAGAGGTGGCCGCAGGATCACTACCGCACCAGATTTCCAGAACAGAGAATTAATAGCAACAAATTAAGGTAAAGTGAGGATATTAAAATGGCAATCCAGGGGATTGCGAGGCCATTCCCACCTTGGCCCTCAGCTGAGTTGAGTGATGGTGAACTCTTGGCTTTGCTTGGCAAAGCTAATGAGACGACTTATGACTTCTTGGAGTGTTGAAGGGATGAGAATATGGAGTTAAGTAGGGGTTTTTGCGGAGATAGCAACTTTGGATGGGGAGGAGAGCAGCAAGGGAGGAGGCACATGGGTACAAGGGAGGGCGGCCGACCCCATTGGCTGCCAAATTTCCCTTAGGATAAGTATAATTTTTACCCCAATTTTTATTAATTTGATCCCAAATTTTCATAGGAATATATATAATTTAGCTATTTTGACCCAATAAAAAATCTCTACATTGCCCCAACTTGTTTTAAGTGTATAGAAATCCCAAGCGTTTTCTTCTTTTTGAGAGTTGATAGTATTAGCAATGAGACTATCGTGTATTATTTTTCAAATATAACAAGTTTTTTGGGGCCAATTATGAGACAAAAATGAATTATTAGTGCATATTGATCTTATAATTAACCTTTTAATTTAGTTATTTTTGGACTTGTGCGTAGAAAAAATATATTGCATATGAATCTAATTTTTGACCCCTGTAACCAAAATTTCTGACTCCGCCCTTGGAGAGCAGAGTAACGAGCGGTGTGTGAGGTGGTGGTGAGTAGCGTGTGTATTCAGGGTCTCCTTGGGTTGAAAAAGGCCGGATCTTGGAGGCGTGTCCATAATCACACGCGGTACGTGGGATCAATCAGGCGGCCGTTGGTTTGGTTACGCGGCCATGTCTTTGCAATGCACCGGCAGACTTCATTATGCGATTGTGGTGCACGTAGGGAAAAGCAATGACTGCCGTGGCGCACGTGCCAAATAGATAAGACGGCCGTGTGAAAGGTTACATGGCCTGAATTTCCATTTGACCGAAAAAAAGAAGAAGAAAGGTTTCATGGCCGTGATAATGAAAATATGGCCGTGGGTTTGGTTGAGTTTTTAGACATTTGAGGACTCCACTCTAGAGTTGTCTTTGTCGCTCCTTAGGCCTCCATGACAAGATTGGAAACTCTCATTTAGAGTCATTACAAGGTACAGAGCCCTGCCTCTGTGGGAAGCCACCACCCTTTCCACACCGTTAAAAGCATGGGGCGGCAAACGTGGATCAGATGTAAAGACAGTAGACGCCCCGGGAAGGCGGATATCCATAGCAAAGACAATGATAAACCTGTGGACATCAGCCAACTGGACAAAATCCTGACGAAACTAGAATAAATCCGGACACAACCGGCATAAAACCGAACAGGACACACAAAAAAAGAAAAGAAAAAACCGGCCGAAGAAAATCCTTCAGCCACCGCCGGCCTAACTCGCCGCCACACTTCGCCCAACCTTAAACCAAAACAGCCTCACCGCCACCCCTACCACGCGGATCTGAAGTCGACAGGGGGGCACTATGCCGGGAACACCACAAAAAATAGAAGTCAGCTCCACCCAGTCGAAGGATAGCTCCAACTGCAGACTCGAAGCCTAGAGAAGAAAGAGCCGGACAGGAGAGAGAGGGATGAGGATGGAAAAGGGAGGAGAGAGCCGGGGAGGAGGAGAGAGAAAAAACCGGACGGCGCCAGTGGAGCAGATCCGTTTATGGGAGGGAAACCCCCCAAACCCCCAAATAGGGCGGAAACCCTAGGAGGAGGGGAGAGGGAAAGGAGGATGGAAGGCAGAGGCGGCTAGGGTTTGAGTTTTAGAGAGAGGGTATTAGTAGGGGTTTTTTTTTTTTAATCTTGTTGAAACTTAGAGCTTGTCTCACTGGGTAGCCCAACGGGCTGGGTTTCAAGACCTTTAGCTCAAGCCCTGACTACAGGAGCTCAAGCCCTGACTATAGGAATTGGGTGGCGCATAGGGCCAAGCTAACATCCAGCCCGGGCAAGACAAAATTTCAACCGGCTTGGGCGACTTCGGGCCAGTGGGCCAAATTTTCATCCCTCCAAATGCAGAGATTGGGGCTACCACTTTGACAATAAAGGCAATTCGCATTTTACTACTGAATGGTATAGAATCGCTAGAATCAATGGACCAAGTTATTCATTTTCTAACCTCTTTCGCAAGTTCGCAAGGCCAATACAACCCATATGATCACCACAGCATAAAAACAAATGTTGATCTATCTAAATCCAAAATATATATGAGGTGAAATTGAGGAGTATTCAATTACACATTTTCCAACAGTCTTGACGGAGTTAAGGGGTTGATGATGATGAATCAAATAAAATGATACTATCAGTTAGCCTATAACTCTGACGGTTGGCATTCACAGACAGGAGATCCGGCAGAAAGATTTTAATTTCTTTTTAGTGTATTTGTCATGTAGCTATATTGTCTTTTTGGGGTTGGTGCCTTACAAACTTTGGTTAGAATTCGAAGAGTTGGACAATATATAGTACCAATGTAGATGGAATATGCTTTTACTCGATGTTATTTTACCTCTCCCCTTATTAGCTTTTTGTAACTCTACTCAAGTAAAAAATAAAAAAATTCTTCTAATCAAAACATTGGTCATACAAACGATGCTCCAAATTGTTATTGAAACTTGGTGGTTCTATTTTTAAGTCCAAAAAGGTAGGCCTGTATAAATTCATTGCATTTCTTGTCCCTCGTTTTATAAGGTTGAATTCTAATGAACTTGACTTAAATTTGGAAATTGTTTTTATTTGAATTTTTTTCGGCATTTGTTACTTTTGCGTCAAATTTTTGTGGGTTATTGATTCGTCTCAATGAAAGGAATCGGAAAAGTAATTTTTTTTTTGGTACTTTTACCCAAGTATTTTGAGAAATAATCACGTTTTAGCTCAACAAGTCCAAGGGACAGACTGGCCTTGCAGGCCCACTCCGGTCTTTCTCCGATAATCAGAAACATTCCCTTCGTAGAGCTCGTCAAGTAGAACAACCATACAAAAAATCAGCTTGATCGGATATTATTAAGTGCCTAATTGGAACACATACAACTTGCCAATAATGGAATCTAGTGAATTTGATTAAGTGTTTCGAATCTATTCTTTTTAAAATAAAAATGTTTCAATTAAGCACTTAATGATATCCGATCGAGCTGATTTTTCTCACAATTGTTCTACTCTACGAGCTCTACAAAGTGAATATTTTTGATCATCAAAGTGAGACCGAAGCAAGCCCCGCAAGGTCGGGATAGCACTGTGCTACCCCTCAGTCCTTGTTGGGGAGTGGTATTTTTAGGTGTTCTCAGGTGTGTTGTTTCGGTTGGTCTCCTGCCATCTTTTTGTATTGGTTCTCGGGTGGCGTTTTTGCTGGTGACCCGAGATCCGTTTAATTTTTGTATCGTATTCAAAGATTAATAAAAAAAAAAATTGCTTATCTAAAAAAAAAAATTGATGTACACGAAATACAAATATCGACACAAATTTCTCATATTCACATATACTTCACAAAATCTCCGACCTTTTAATGTTCTTCGAAATCTATCCTATAATAATAATAATAATAATAATAATAATAATAATAAGTACAAAACAAAAGTGTCTATTGGTGAGAAGGCCAGTGGTTGCGACAAGTGGTGGCAATCGATTGGCCAAAACAATTATCTTTAGTATAATAATAATAATTATTGAATGTTTGAAAGAATTCTTTTAGATTTACAAATCCTTAATTTATGGGATAATTTGTTCAAACATGGAAGCCGTTTAAAAAGATTCTATTAATTGAGGTAGGATTTGTGGGAAGAAGGAAATATACTTAGAGCATCTGCAATGGAATAAGCAAAAGTGAATAATCAAAACATGTCATATCAGTTTTTGATTATCTATTTAGAGGTTGTTAAAGTTAGCAATGTCAAGTTCACATTGGTTATTTTTTGCTCATAATAAAAACCAATAGGACCATTGCTTCCTTCCCTGAGTTTTCTCCAAACTTTTCCCCTTAAATCTTTTGAAAAACTAGTTTATGTTAAAAACAGTTTTTATAAAAAAATATTTGTTCTTGAAAAAAAAAAAATTTATTAAACATCTTCTGGAAGAAAAAAAAAAGTTTAAGTTAAAAACATTTAGATAAAAAAATAGTTTATGAAAAAAAAATGTGTAAAAATACAGTTTTGTGTAAATACAATTTTTGTAAAAACAATTTAAAAAAATTGAAGAAACAGCTTTTAAAAAAATAAAATAAAATAAAAAGTTCATATAAAGACAGTTTTTTTTTTTTTTTTTAGAAATTTTTTTTGAAAAGAATAGTAAGAATAGTTTTTTATAATAGTTTTTTGAAAATATGGTTGAAAGAGAGATTTTTTTTATGTAATGAGAGGTGTACTTCATTGAAAAAATGTAGGAATCACTAAATTTGGTTATTGACAAAAAGTTGCTAATTTTGATTATTTAAAAGCCAAAATTTGATGAGTTGGTAAGAGCATCCACAGTGGAATAATCAAATGTAGATAATCAAAAGTTGCCACATCATCTTTTGGTTATCCATTTAAGAGGTTGTTAAGGTTAGCGATGTAGATGTTCACAATGGCATAATCAAAATTGAATAATCAAAACTTGCAACGTCATCTTTTCAACCTATAAAAATCAAAAAATTGTCACCATATAAAACAATTTTTTTTTAAAATAGTTTTCAAACTAATAAAAAAAAGGCTATTAGAATTTCAAAATAATTTTTTGAAAACTTTTATTTTGAAAAAAAAACACTTTTTGGAAAAAGTTTCTAAAAAAAAGACAAATTTTTTTTAAATAACAATTTTTGAAAAAAAATTAGTTTTAAAAAATAGTTTTTGAAAAACAATTTTACTGTTTTGCAAAAAACACAAAAACTTCTTTTAAAATATTCTTCTTAAAAACATTGGAGAGAGAGAGAGAGAGAGAGAGAGAGAGAGAGAGAGAAGAAAAAAGGTTTTTGGTTATTGGCAAAAAGGTTGCTAGTTTTGATTATTCAAAGGTTAAAATTTGATGAGTTGCTAAGATGTTGTCAAATTTGATTATGCCATTGTGAACACTTTTTTGAAAAAACATTGTTAACTTTAGCAATCCAATAGTTTTGGTTATTCCACTGTGAATGCTCTAAGAGGTTGTTAAGTTTGGTTATTTCAATGTGAACACTTTTTTGAGCAAATATTGCTAACTTTAGCAACTTTTTATGTGGATGCTCTTATAATTGGGCGGGCATACGTATATCCTACATGGATACACTATCTTAACATGATTTGACCTAATTATAAGTTTAAATCGATTTGAACTAAGAATTTTTAAATCAAAATTTCGTAGTGTGATCTCGATCTCAGAAAGGGAAATAAAAAAGAAAAAGAACTTCCAGATTGATTACCCCGTGATTTACCTAGCTACTGTAATTATAGATGTCCATATCCTCATTTTTTTCTCCTATCTAATAATTACTCCGTGATTTATTTATGTTTTGCGAAAGAAAACAACTTATTATCGCCATCATTTTCGTTTCTATCTCATTCCATTTCAAAGTGAAAACTGCATCTGCTCAAGGCCTTAATTAAAATCCCGCCCAATCCTCCTCAAATTAGGCAAATAGCTTATATATATATATATGGCTTTTACAACGACTTTATCAGTTTTTATTTAAACCCCTAATTCCTTTGTTTCCTCTTTCTCTCTCCCTCTACTGCATTGTTTAGAGAACAAACGAGAGGATTCCAGAAGATCATGAGTACTGATCCAAGAAGTCTTCAAAGTTCAGACTTAATTCAGAGTAATTTTAGTTCAATTTGGTTTGGTACTAACTAATCATGCATCCATGCATCAAGTTCAGATTTTTGGTGCAAAATTTTATTTTATAACGACAGGTGTAATTTCTTTTTTTCACGTATAAAAAAAAATCCATATATTTGGTTGGATTCTACATCTTCTTTCGATGATTATTATATGCTTCTGATGCTATTTGTTGGCCCAATTTTTTGGAATTTAATTGAGTGGCACTGAATTTGGGGATCATTAGCAAACCACCTGATGAGCCTTTTGCCTTTGAAGTTGCATATTCAAACTCACTATTCCACACAACCTCTGTACATTAGTTGCTTCAAAGTATTCCACCTTCGTTTCCTGAACCATCAAGATATTTAATTGGGTAAACGCTCTTTGATCAGTTTGGAGAGGAAACGTCTTTTCAAAGAGCTGCCCGAACCCCTGATGTTCCAAAGAGATGATCTATTTTTTTGAGCCAAGGACTGAGAAACGATTATTTCTCAGTAAACAGTTGTAGTCAGCATCTTCCTCAATCTGCAATCAACTTTGCCATTGCCTTCACATGCATGTTTCTCTGAGAATTCAATTCCCAATCTTCTGCCCACTTCAGTTGTGTATTGAATTACGTTTAGAGATCTGTTAATGCCTGGGATATTACTCTCTATTCCAGTTTCACTTTCCTCAACACTCAGACTCTTTATAAAGTTGACTTCTAACTTCTTTCCTGAAGAAGATTATTAATGCCATGCAGTTGGCCGAGAGCTTCTAATATTGTTTCCAGCGCCAATCTCCACTGGACCATTTAATAATAGTGGACCACCCAGACGTGCCAATTCATTCTTCTTCATTTTGATTGTTCCAAAATTGGGCCTTTGAACTTTGGGCCCCCTTACCTCTTGATCCACCCCCTGCTCCTCTTGTTGTAAATTGCAGGAAGAAAGCCCGAGAGAGTCTGACTGACACTCTTGATTCCAAATTAGAATTGGTTTCACTATTGCCTTCATAACTCTTCTCACCATTTTCCAGAGTCACTTGAATTACAGCTATGTTTGTCATCCAACACATTAGCCGTCATTGGGCCCCGTACTTCCTCAGCATGCTTCCTCCATTAACTCACCTTCCCCATTACTCTGCCTTGGTCCCTCCTCCATATTCAATTCAAATTCTCCAAAACATTTATTCTACCTGTATCCATACATTTATCTGCCTTGTGATTGACTAAGATACCCTTTTGAGCTCCATGAGACTGATCAACGACTTCAAGATACTACTTCAACTCAGGGATTTTGCTTGCTTCTTTTGAATCCTCTGTATTTTAAGATTGCTGGATTAATGAATCCTTTACATCACAGCCTGGACATTTAATTGCAAAACGCTTTGACGAATGTGTTGATGACCATTTGCTCCTCACATACTCTCTAATATGGCTAATCTTACTATTATTTTCAATCTCCACCACCTGGTTAATAACATCCATGAAACTTGTAGTGATTAGCACTTTACCAACAACAAAAGACAGATTTTTAGTTGTAACCTCCCTCACCAATATTGATCACTTCTCCCCATTTCTCTCCAATTCTATGGAAGGTGTCCGTATTCCATAGATGCAGAGGTAAACCATAACAGTTCAACCAAACCAGTCTAGAGTTGGTTGCACAAGTATTTTCCTCCCAACTCTGAACTTCAGATAAACAATCTTTTAAAGGTTAATTACTTGTTGCCCCCTTTATCTATACATGTTTTTCACTTTACCCCCTCTTACTATAAAACGCTACAACCTACCCCCCTTTATCTTCCAATTCCTAACACATAAGGCTTGCCGTTAACAAAAGATATGGCAGAGCCACTACCCTTACATTCATCCATATAAACAAAACAGTTAACTAAGTTTGGCATAGTCAATTACATCCAGGAGAATTCAGAATTCACCAAAAGATAAGGCCATAAGCCTTAGTGAACTACGTCCAACTTGTGAAGTTTCCAGCAAAATATGGCAGAGCCACTACCCTTACATTCATCCATACTTAAACAAAATAGTTAACTAAGTTTGGGATCCTAGACTAACGGCAGGCCTTATGCGTTAGGAATTGGAAGATAAAGGGATAGGTTGTAGCGTTTTATAGTAAGAGGGGGTAAAATGAAAAACGTGTATATCTAAGGGGGCAACAAGTAATTAACCCATCTTTTAACCAAGCCATATCTTTATCCTTAAACACAGATTCCTTTTCTTCCACACTTCTGAATGTAAGCACCACCATATTTCCACCCATTGGACGGACTTGGATGTGGATAAACCCTAGATTTTGCATTAGATCTTGAATGAACGTATACCATGGATCGAAGAGGTGACAGTTTGGCTATAACGCTTCTACTGAGCCAGCCATTCCCAATTTTCTTCAATTTGATAAGCTGACTCAAATTAGGTTTCTCTTTTATGCCGCCCATATCTGGATTAACCTTCTTTCTCCTCCAAACCTTCTTTTGTGATTTAAATGTTGATGATTTCTCCTTTTTATCAAGGTTCCAAATCATATTCACCCATTTTGAATGCAGATAACCAGACTTCCTCTGTTTACTTTTTATCGGAATTTGCCTCCGGCCTGGTTTAGGTCGATTGACCCAAAATTGATTCTGATTATTCATCTGCGTGAAATCCAAATTCGAGTTGAATCTAGCATCTGACTGCCTTTCCTTTCTACCTTGCTGATTGTAATTCTGAACCACCCTTTCGTTTTGTTGTTCATACCCTTCGTTCCTTTGGCTACTCTAAATATCCTCATACCTCACCTTTTGTTGATTATAACTGTTTCTCTCAGTCACTTTCAAGTATCTAGCTATGTTGATCTTGTAATTCCATACCCATGAATCATTAACTCCTTCAATAATAGCCTGATACGCCTCCTTCCTCGTCCCGAATTTGACGAAACCGAATCTTTGGCCATTAATCTTGCTAGTCCTGTTGGGGATGAACAGCTCCAAGATTTTACCGAACCTTGAGAAGAGGTTGTAGGTGTTGGGATCCCATTTAGTGCGAAAGTATGTGGCCATTGTCTAGTTTGTGGTGAGGATGAACTCCATCTAACCACATTTAAATCAATGGCTATTTTTAGGCCACACAATGCCTTCTGTCATGGGGCTGTTTTTTGCCTAGAAATCTACCTGTGATGGCACCAAGTTTGCCAGCAATTTGGTCTCAGTCAACTAGTGTTTACTCACATACCCGATATGTTTGAACGTCTAGAAACACACTCGAGAGTTACGGGAACCGTCCCAAACTTTATTAAGCACCAACTTACAAAGGAATACATTGAAGAACTTAGACAGAACATCCCTCCGCCTTAGGCTACGAAAATGCTTGCCTAAATAGGCTTACAATCATAAAAATGTGGCCACTAAGTACATGAGATCATGGGGCCAACCCATGATCTTGCAGTTGACACCCCCAACTGTCCTAGGGCTATGCTGGCACTGCCAGAATCTGCTGGCACACTAAAATATGAAACTGCCTGTAGATAACTGCTGATAACTGCTCGTTTCTGCCTTGGACACTTGTCCCATGCTGCCAGCAACACATGCAGCCCGTTTCTGCCTTGGACACCTATCCCATGCTCCCAGCAACATGTGCAGAATGCTGTTAACCGTCAATAACCGTTTTGCCTGAGCCAACTCAAGTCTGCCTGGCCAATTTGGTGATCCAACCCCAGCTCCCAATACTTAGCCGTTTTTCTCGATTGCCTTGTCCCACAAGCCTGCTTCCCGTTTAGCATCCCTGCCTCGATGTCATCGGGCCATCACGTGCATCATGACTGCCACTTGCCTTAGGGACCAGTGCCGACACCAACCGACACCATCGGGTCACTTTGTAAAGACGTGTTTGCCTCATGCCTTTGTTTCCACCGGTTGGCTAGGGTACAAGGTGCCACCGCTAGCCAAGCTTAGCAAGCCTTGGAAATCAAGGTGCTAACAAACCACCCCCACTAGAGGAAGCCGACGCCCTCGTCGGTAAGGCCCGTAAGTACTCCAGCACTTGCTTCTCAGACTGCCACAAAGTCCCATCCGTTTCCCATGTAGCCTCCGAGTCTTGCCTATTTTCACACTTCGCTAAACAGGAGGTTCTCCCATTTGCCTCGCTCTGCCCTTCGCCTTATCATCCAGAATCCCGTGCATCTGAACTGCGAGAGAAGCCCGTTGAGCTTGTTTTCTTCCAGCAACTACCAAGTCTGGAAAATTCTGCACTTGAATTGCCGATAGCCAGCCACCTGTTCCTTCCCTTCCCCGCTTTCCCTTCTCTGCCTTGGAACAACACGGTACAAAGCAGGGCCGTTTCTCATTAGCAATCAAAATCCCACCGAGTGTGGCATCACAACCACTTTTGCAGCCACAAAGTGCTCATTACCCAGTATAAGTTCGAAGTCATCAAGCGGATACACCATCAAATCCACTTGCCCGTTCCAGTCCCCAATCTTCAAAGCGACATTGCCCGTCATTCCATGACCCACCTGTGCATTGGAATTTACTATTTTGATGTGACTGAAACTTTCAACGACTTTTAAACCAAGCAACTGCACCACCCGTTTTGAAACAAAGTTGTGTGTGGCCCTCGTGTCCACCGTGGCCAACACTTCCGCTCCACAAAGCAACACTTTGACATACATCAAACCTGATCTCTGCGAGGTTATTGCCTTGTCTGCATGAATCACGTTAAGCAATTGAAGAGGGTTGACCTGGACATGCACTTTCGAGTCTGAGTCACCATCTTTCCCTTCATCCACGCAAATAGCATTCGGCTTTTCACGCTTTGGGCAATCCTTTGCCTGATGAGGCCCATCACAAATGAAACAACCCTTGCTGAAATTCCCTTTGCCTTGCCGTTTATCCTCCGCAACCGATTTTGATTTTTGACCCTTATCTTTCTGACTCTTATCCTATTTCTTTGAACCAGATTTTGACGTGCTGGACTCAAAAGAATTGGATTCGCCCGTCAGTTTGAAATCTGTCAACCTGTCGGCAGCAGCAACAGCCGATGGCAAGTCCTTGATTCCCAGCTTTTGTAGTTCCAACTATGCCCAATTCTACAAACCCGACATAAAATTGAAAACCTTGTCCTCCTCTGACATGTTCTTGATATCCAGCATCAAAGAACTGAATTCCTTCACATAATCTTGCACTGAACCCGTATGCTTCAATTGTTTCAGTGACTTCCTTGCAAGCCACGAAGAATTGCAAGGCAGGAATTGATCCTTCAATTCATTCTTCAGCGTTTCCCACTGCTCGATCTTTGGACGCTCGCTGTCCTCACATTAAGTTCTCCACCAGAGTTTCGCATCGCCCATGAGAAACATCGTGATGATTATCACACGATTTGCCTCTGGAACACGAGCAGCAGAGAAGTACTGCTCCATATCCCACAGAAAGTTTTCCAACTCCTTGGCATTTCAGGCACCACCGAAAGCCTTCGGTTCAGGGACCTTTACATGAGTCTCGAATCCGTTTGAGCGACCAAGGAAGGCCCTCTTCACAACCAACAATTCTGACTCTAAGTTAGAAACCCGCTTTCTCATGACATCTGAGAGTTTGTTCATATCCGCCAGCATCTCTGTAAGCTTGGTTTCAGTCTGAATGACGTGTGTTTCGTGAGCCGTTTTCTGTGACTCCACTGAAGCCAACACAACGTCCAGGCGTTCAACCAAGGTAACGCCCTCATCAGAATCATCATCACCAACGAGCTTTTCCAACTATGTAACTCTGACCCGTACCACCTCGAGTGCAGCATTTGTAGCCATCCCTCCAACCTGAAGTTCTGCAACTTTTGCTCACAACCTAAGTTGCTCTGATACCAACTATCACGGGGCTGTTTTTTGCCTAAAAATCTGCCCGTGATGGCACCAAGTTTGCCAGCAACTTAGTCTCAGCCAACTAGTGTTTATTCATACACCTGATATGTTTGAACGTCTAGAAACACACTCGAGAGTTACGGGAACCATCCCAACCTTTATTAAGCACCAACTTATAGAGGAATACACTCAAGAACCTAGACAGAACATCCCTCTGCCTTAGGCTACGAAAATGCTTGCCTAAATAGGCTTACAATCATAAAAACGTGGCCACTAAGTACATGAGATCATGGGGCCAATCCATGATCTTGCAGTTGACACCCCCAATTGCCCTAGGGCTGTGCTGGCACTGCCAGAATCTGCCAGCACACTAAAATATGAAACTGCCTTTAAATAACTGCTGATAACTGCCCGTTTCTGCCTTGGACACCTGTCACATGCTGCCAGCAATACATGCAGCCCGTTTCTGCCTTGGACACCTATCCCATGCTCCCAGCAACATGTGTAGAATGCTGTTAACCGTCAATAACCGTTTTGCCTGAGCCAACTCAAGTTTGCCTGGCCAATTTGGTGATCTAACCCCAGCTCCCAATACTTAGCCGTTTTTCTCGATTGCCTTGTCCCACAAGCCTGCTTCCCGTTTAGCATCCCTGCCTCGATATCATCGGGCCATCACATGCATCACGACTGCCACTTGCCTTAGGGACCAGTGCCGACACCATCGGGTCACCTTGTAAAGACATGCCTGCCTCATGCCTTTGTTTCCACAGGTTGGCTAGGGTGCAAGGTGCCACCGCTAGCCAAGCTTAGCAAGCCTTGGAAATCAAGGTGCTAACACCTTCCCACTAACCCTTCAAACAGAAAGAAAGCAATAAGTATAAGGGAAAAAAACCTGAAATGGTCCTTGTAGGTTAGTCTTTGTGTCAACTTGGCCCCTGCAGTTTGAATTGACTTGATTTACACTCTTTAGTTTTCATTTTGATCCAATTACTAACTGCCGTTAGACTTCGTTGACAGGAATGTGCTCCTTATCTAGGGTTAAAACCGTAATTTTTCATTCTCCTCTTGCCCTAATATACCTCTGAAACAAAACACATAGCCTCATTGTTCCATTCTCCATTTTTTTTCACAGCTTCCATTCTCCATTTGTCGCTCCTGGGATTTTACCTTCGATCGAAACGTCTCTCGTTCACCTTCAAGGGGAAGGGGCGAGAGGGATTAGGGTTTGGATAAGTGATCCGATTCTTATGAATTGCGACGTGGTTCTTGAAAAGAAATGAAAAATGAGGAGTTTTGTGTTCTATAAAAGGGGTTCGGATATTTTTAAAAAATGTTTGAATTTTAGAAAACGAAGTGGGTTTTATTTTAAAAATGGACCGAGTTTTCATCAAGCTGCCTACATATCTCTTGGTAAAGGAGAATCTGGTTCGGCTGTGATTCTGGCCACAAAAGGGGTTTAGAAAAAAACTTAGTGTCTCCATCGGGCATAGAGGTTAGGTGTGTAGTCACCTCTTGAATGAATATCGGAAGAATAGTTCAAATATTTTAGAAAAAAGAACATGGGCCAGAGAACCCGGTTTCTAGAAAAGATTGACTCCGTTTTGCTTTTCAGGAAATTAAAGGTTTTAGGTCTACGAGGTTAGAGAAGAAAGGGTTCGGTAATTCACTAGAAAAGGGACCCATTTGTGTATGGGGTTAACGGAGGCTAATGACAGTTAGTAATTGGACCAAGTTGAAACAAAATGGAAACTGCAGAGTATAAATCGAGCCAATTCAAATTATAGGGACCAAGTTGACACAAACACTAAACTACAGGAACCATTTCGATTTTTTTCCCTAAGTATAAAATAGTAAAATCAACAACTCTTATTACTTCTGTTTAGGCCAAAATACTCCATCCGTCTGGATTTAATAGTCTCTCGTTCAATTCTAACCGGCTAAAAAGTGGGTTATATCTTTAAATCCGTAATGAATTTCATAGCGAATATAGATCTTGTTTGATAGATCTTGATTAATTCTATAATACAATATTTTTGAAATCACATAAAACATTGTAAAATACAAGATATAATCGATTGAAAAATGGTACAAACTCCAAAAAAGACTATTAAATCCGAATGGAGGGAGTAATTCATTTTTTCAATTTTTTTGGTACTTTTTTTGGTATTAGTTAGTTTTGCGTTGATTTTATTATTTATTTATGATTATTGGTTCTTCTAGACGATATGAATCTAAAAAGTTAAACATTATGAGCAAAATATTTAAAAAGTTCAAGTGATTCCGAGCTTGATTTTGTTTAAACAACTTGGCTTAATTTTTTGTCTTTATTCCAAAATAAAAGAACTTGCATTTGTTAGCTTTATGTAAAATTTTGGGAATTAGTGATTTGTCTCAATGATAGGAATTCAAAAGGTAAAATTATGAACCCATTTTAAAATCTTGTGAATAAAGACAAAAAAAATTAAAATTATTAACCAAATTTAATTTTTTACTGTTTTGATTCATATCATCAAGACAAACCAATAATTTACATAAAGCTTACAAACACAAGTTTTTTTTTTTGAATAAAAACAAAAAAATAAAGCCAAGTCCCTTAAACATCAAGCTCACTTGAACTTTTTGAATATTTTGCTCATAATGTTTAACTCTTTAGATTTCCATTGTCAATACGAACCAATAATCTTATAAAAATTAATGCAAAGCTAACTAGTAAAAAAAAGAAAATAATAATAAATGAATTATTTAGGCCAAAACGGAAGTTGTAAGAGAGTTGTTGACTTTATTTTATACTACTCTGTACTTATTCCTTTCTTTCTGTTTGAAGGGTTAGTGGGAAAGCAATGTTGTGGCCAAAAAATAACCGTTGATTTCAATGTGGTTGGATGCAATTTATCATCACCACAAAATGGACAATACTGGATACTTTCACACTGGATGGGATCCCAACCCGAAGTTGTAGACCCAAAACTTAGGAACAAGTTTGGGTAAATTGTCGATGAAAAGCGATGTAACTTCATCAACCCTCTCCCTTACTCTCTCGAATCCTCTCTCATTATCAAAGCTCACCCATCCACTCGTGTGTTCCTCTCATCTGTTTCCTCTCTTTTGCTAAGTTGGCTGTTGCATTTCAAGGTGTGTGAGTCGAATTCTAATCACTAATATTTTTACTTTCTTCCAGTGTGTACTCTTTGTCGTATTTTCAATCTCCGAGAAAATGAACTTCCTTTTTCAATTTCTCTTTGATTTCATTTTAGTTTTGAATAAAAATACTATAAAAACATTTGTGCTTTATGATTGTTGTTTTATATGTATTAACTTTTAAAGGTTACATGACACGATAACACATGAAAGATGGTAATGATCTTTCATTTTCCAAGCCTGGCCCTCTTAAAGTTTCATTTTCCAAGACCGTCCAACTTTCCCATTATTTTAAAGTAGAATTTACAAACATAATAATAATTAGAAGAAGGTTTTAAATTTATAAACTAGAATTTTTAAAAAATACTGTAATTAATTGTGTCGAGTTAAAAGTACTATTTTTTTACATTTCAACTGCCGTGCATAGCACGGATTCACTTCTAGGGACATTCTTATAGATAGATGACGTACACCTATTTAAGTTGTAGATACATGGTAACATGGCCGATCACAAAATACATACATATTTTTTATATATTTAGTTTTTTCAATTTATGTTTTGTCTCTTTTTGTATCTTAATAGCTCTGACATAAATTTTTGCTTCGTCAATTGTTATGTTTTAAATCATGTTATGTAGATGTTATGATAATACCTTATTAATTGGTTTCCCTTTTGTTTGTAGGTATTGTATTGATATGCAGTGGCAAGACTATTGGTCTACGATCGACGATATTTGTGATTTTCTTCATTGTTCACATATAAGTGGGTCTTAGATTATAGTTCGCAAAAAATTTCTATTTAGTTTTTTCAATTTATGTTTTGTCTCTCTTTTTGTATATTGAATTGCATGACATAAATTTTTGCTTCGTCAATTGCTATATGCTTCAAATCATGTTATGTAGAAGTTATGATGATACCTTATTGGTTTGAGATTAAATTTTTTACACCGTCGGTGTAAATATTTGTTTTCTCCAAATCAATTATATTGCTTTACGTCACCATGTTTTATTGATTGAGACCATTGTTTTGCAACGTGGCGCAATATAATTGATTAGGAAGAAACAAATATTTACACCAGTGGTGTAAAAAATTTATTCTCTATTACCGGTTTTCCCTTTTGTCTGCAGGTATTGTTGTATTGATATGCAGTGGCAAAATTATTGGCCTACGATTGACGATATTTGTGGTTTTCTTCATTGTTCACATATAAGTGGGTCCTGGATTATAGAAAAATTTAGAATCCAACTAGAATTTAGAATCAAATTTTGTTAGCGATCATTTCTACTTTCTGTGGTTTCTTCCTTCCTTTTTTTTTTTTTTTGGTTTGTTTTGTTATTGGCCAAAAGATATTGTACGTGCGTGCGATACAAAAATTGATTAATCAGTTGTTATTGTTACCATCAAAACGGACATGTTTGATGTCATTGATCCCTTTTACGAATATTTCCCTTCAATTTCATTATCATTCAATTACCCAATTTTGGTTTGATTTAATTTAGGAGTAGCGATAAGCATTCACGTTAATTCACTCTTGTAACGTCATTGTATAAAGCGGTAAATATAAACATGTTAATGCATGAAATACGAAAATAAAAGAACTAAAATATTAATTGCTAAAAGTATACATTGAAATTTAACTTTTTGAGTTGCGATTCCCGTGCATAGCACAGATTTGCTGCTAGTTCAGTATTATTTACACGTATACCTGGACATTATCCAACGTAAAATGAGCAGCAGACCTCTTTTACAATGATGGCATCGAAAACAGAAAAAATTTACCCTAGATCCTTTGCTACTATATAAATCATGGTCATGGGCGTTGCTGGGACTATAAGTTTACAACTTTTTGAGGTCTGTTTCCGTCACGAAAAGGCCGTGGAAGCCGTAGGGTACTCGACGGGGTAGCTTCACGACGGCCACGGTCTCGAGATTTGGCGATTTGGCATCCATCACCAAAAAACTCGACTCTCCCGTATTTTCGTTGTGAACGTAAGTTACCAGGTAGCCGTCGTCCTCTTCGGCTTTGGGGTTATTGGGCTCCTTGACGACGAAGAAGGGCTCCCCACCGTAACACCCAGGGCCGAAAATTCGGGTAGCCACTGTGCAATCACAGCGGTCACTTTCGGATATGGATACGTCTAGCTTCACCACCCCTGATATCTTTGGCATTGGATCCCCAATCGCGGCATATACGTACCTGCAATGTTGTTGGCAACAAATTCTCTTACATTTTTAAAAAATTAAAAATTGTTCAAAAAAAACAAAAAATAAAAGGCTTCATACAGAGTATGATTTTAAGTGTCCTTTTTCTTTTTCTTTTGAATACGAAAAAATTATACATCCAGGTTTGTTTGTACTTAAGATACGGCTCTTAGCTCATATGGTTATATCTTTTGGCTTTTAAATGAGAGGCTTGAGGTTTAAATCTAGGAAGAGACTTTGAACTCCGTTTAGTTGTTAATTTATTAACTTCCTTTAGTTGGAATGGTGTTTTATATTCGTATTTGTAAAGTGCCATGACTAGAGCTGGGCAACTTACACGAGACACGATAACACGACACGAACCGAATACGAAGTTAGCGGGTTAGGGTTGAACATTTCTGACACGAAACACGAAAATGACACGACTCGAGAACATGAATTCTAAATGGGTCGGGTTCGGGTTGAACACGCGAGACACGAAATTGACACGACCAACACGGTTACGAATCTGTGTCACCCATTTTCACGAACATATATACATAATATATGGTATATCTGCAATTCTATATAGAGTTAGGCAACAGACACGATAACACGACACGAACCGGACACGAAGTTAACGGGCTAGGGTTGAGCATTTCTGACACGAAACACGAAAAAGACACGACTCGAGAAATACGAATTCTAAATGGGTTAGGTTAGGGTTGGGTGATTTGTGACACGAACCCGACTGACACGACACGAACACGACCCGACACGACCTGTTACCCAGGTCTAGCCATGACGTTGAGAAGAATAGACATTTTTTTTTTGTTGGTTTTTTTGGGTAAGTTGAAAAAAATATACATAATTGGACAAAAAGGGTAATAAATAATTTCTAAATAACAAAATTTCCGGCATATATATGTTCTTTTTGTGAACTCAAGAAACATGCCAAGATGCTACAACTCTTACAAGAGCATCCAAAGCAAAAATTCTACTCCCTCCGTCTTAAGCCACAAGAAAACTACATGCAATTTTTAGTCTTACAAATAAGGTACTTATAGAAATAATTTTTATGCAATATAGATGTTATTTGATAGATCTTGATGAGATCTTTTGAAAGATGCAAAAAAAAAAAATCATTTTTGTATAATATAGATCTTATTTGATAGATCTTGATGAGATCTTTTGAAAAATGCAAAAAAAAAAAAAATCAAATCAAAAAACTGTTTTAGTGAATATTTTATTTTTAAGTTCAGAAATTGCATGTAATTTCATAAGGGACAAACTTTATAGGACAAAGTGAATAGTAATAACGGTGATCAATTGATTCAATTTAGCCTAAATTTAGAAAAGTATTATTATTAATTAGGAAAATCTACATTGAATTTTTGTTAGACCGTT
Organism: Rhododendron vialii; assembly: GCF_030253575.1. NCBI lineage: Eukaryota > Viridiplantae > Streptophyta > Magnoliopsida > Ericales > Ericaceae > Rhododendron > Rhododendron vialii. Next base: position 18,934,874 of record NC_080563.1, on the reverse strand, counting down.
TTTGTGTATTTACACCCAAATATTAGTTGTTCTCAAAAGCTATTAATTTAATTGAAACAACCCAATTAGGAAGCAAAAACATCCTGATCAGCTGAAAGCATACACACCTGTTTTTCTTCCCCACGTACTTCGGATTAATCACAGCGAAATCCAAGTTCCTCGATGCCACCGGGTGTCTCGACACGAACCCTGTTTTAAGGTCAATCCTGACCCTCTCCACCGATGCGTGGATCAAATCCATGCGCTCGAGTGTGTGCTCTACGGACAAAATGTTTGGAGCCACCATCACCACCGTGTCGCCGCCGTCCTCGTCCCACGCATTGATAGCGTGTATGATGTTGAACCCGGGCACCTCGAACCACCTCATCTCCGACTCGTCCTTGGCGTAGCGCGGAATCACTCCAAGTCTTGGAATCTTACTCGAGTTGGCTCCGACCGGTGACCCGGATCCGAATATCATTTCCATCGGATTCATACCTGTTCGATCAAAATTTTAATCAAAGTTTTTTCTCTCTTTCAAAATGAATGAAATTAGGATATTGGTATATATTTATCTTTTTTTTTTAGCATATTCATACATATATTTATCTAGTTCCAACGGATTTATGATTAAGTTTTAAAAAAAGCATGTTAATTACGTGTGATTAACAATTTCGGATTGGTCCCCTTTATTTCGGATTGAAGGAGAAGATCAACCCATGTGATGAGTGTGACATTTGAGGCTACTTCCTGTACTGGACCACACGATCCACACCAACAGCTTCCATATGCTCATGTCCATGGAAAAATTATTTGCTGCTTTTACAGCACCGTCACGTAATGTCCTGACACCTTTATTCACAACATATTTTTATGACATCCAGTAAAAACGTGTGTGGTGGATAAGAGTATCGGTGTGATGCCCTGACAATCTTATTCATCACATATTTCTGCAGAATCCAGTAACAAAAAATATACGGTGAATAAAAGTGTAAGGACATCGAAAATCCTATATTGCAATGCCATGTAAGGCACCATGTAGGGCGCACATGGGTCATCGATCTTGACAATGAATGGATAAGATATAATTTTTAATTATGACCAGTAATTAAGAATCATTTATTGTCGGTCATAATTGATTTTTAATGTAGATCGTTGATTGATGAGATCGATGGCTTGTTTTTGTTTGTTTTAATACTCCATCTTTCACTGAATTTGATAAAGAAAATTACTCGTAAGTTATTTCTTCAATAAATTTTTTTTGGGGCAAATATCTTCAATAAAAGTTGTACGCATTAAAGTATGTCTTGTCACGTCACCAACTATTTCTTTAATACTTAATCAAACAGCTGAAACTGCAAGTTGATTTTGACACTAAGTGAGAGATCCACCGGCCAAAACTAGAGGCCAACAAAACATGCCTTGGAGATAATTTTACCAAGTGGACCAAAATATCTTTGTATGGATTTCAAAATTAATATTCTTTATTTTACAGTATAAAAAAATGGCTCTTTTCATTGGACATGCCATATGTTTGGACTCACGAACTCTGCTATTAACAAAAAAAAAAAAAAAAAATACTAATAAACTTGCTCAAGATTAATGGCCGTAGCCTTGTAAACTTATTTGTTCAAAACTTATTTTGGCATTTTTTAATCTTTCGTAACGTTATGTTTAATTTTTCATCGTAATTTTTGGGATTAATTATTCATTTCGATCAAACGGATCGGAAGAATATAAAAATATAGACGGATGTTGAAAAAAATTCATAAAATATGGACCGAAATTGAAAAAAAATTATATGACGACACTTTTTAAAAAAAAAGACAACTATTTTATACTTTTTTCCCCTATAGTGAACTTTTTTTTTTTGTTCTGATCATAATTTTTTCCTATCTTTCACTGCTTTTAGACTTCTCCCATCGAGACAAATAATTAATCTAAAAAATATAGTGCAAATCTAACAAAAATAAAAAAAAACCCTAACTAAACATGCAAAATGAAGAAAGAAATAAGTTTACAAAGAACCCATTATATACGGAGTAATTTAGGATCAGGATGCTCTCCATTCCCTTTTTTGGGACCAGAAGTTCCTTTTAAGATATTTTGTGAGTTTTTCCAAATATTTTTTTCTAATCAAACGGAAATTGATGAGTTTTTCCAAATTCACTATATATAATAGTTTAACTTATCAAATAAAAATACATATTCTTCTTGAGGAAAACAAAGTTACGGTTTTATGGACTGAAAAGATCAATCTTATCGAAACGGCCGGCTAACGTACGTAATTTTGAAACCTGAATAATACTACAGTACTGTAGGAGTAATTGCATGCTTTGCTTCCAGCAATAGTTACCTAATTGTATCTCGGCGAAAACAGCGTATTTCCTGGTGATGGCGAAGTCATGCAGGAACGACGGTGTCGTCATTGAAAAAACCGGCACGTCAGCTTCTTTCCTCCCCTCCGAGTCGAACCGGAAAAACGTCAGAAACGGCGGAACCGGCCCATACCGGAACGCAAAAGTTTCGCCCGTCTCGTAATCGACTTTCGGATGCGCCGTCATGCTCATAAACAACTTTCCCTCAAAATCCCTTCGACCCAGCGTCACCACATCCCCGTCCGCCGTTAACTTAACAGCGTACGGCAGGTCCGACTCCCCCAGCGCGTACAAACTATTCCCGAAAAACGCCAAACTCGTGTTCGCTTGCCCGATTCCGTTACTCGGGTCGAACATCCCCGTTAAAGTCCTAACAGCAGATAGGGCCCCACGGGCCGCAGACGCTGTTAGGCCGTTAAACCCGGAGAAAACGTTCGGGAGCACCGGGGACCCGGTTTTTTCCTCGATCGTGAATTTGTATGTTTTGACGTAGCGGCTGCAGAGGGTGGCACCGCCGTCGGAGATTCTGATGACGTGGAGCATGCCGTCGCCGTCGAAAAGGTGGTAGGGCCCGCGTGGGAGGAACTGGGGGTTGGGTCCGTTGCGGATGTACGCGCCGTCGAGGCACGGCGGGAGGCCGCCGGAAACCACCGTGCATTTCGTCGGCGGGAGCTCGTCCACGACCGGGGCGAAGTTGTCGGCGAGGACGTGCTTCGGGTCGACCGAAGGGCGGGTCGGAGGGTCGATGAAAGTGTTGATTATATCATCGAATGCGTTGAAGATGGTGACCGCCAGCGACGGCGGTGGTTTAGGCGTCGGTGGTGGGTTTGTGGAAATGGGTTTAGTTTTTGTGGGATAAGGTGGTGAGGGGATTTGTCTTCTTGAAGGTTGAGGTGTTCTTGTTCTAGTGGTGGTGGAAGTCGAAGTGGGTGGTTTTTCTTCGATCCTAACCGCGGAGATGCGGAGGACAGAGGAGTTTGATGGTGGTAGCGTTAGAGGGAGATTTGAGAGGGAAAATGAGGAGAGAAAAGAGGATGAAAATGCGTACATTTTTTTTAAATGAACGTTTTTGCAGAGGAAAAAATGTAAAGTAGGAATGGGGTTCTGCAATCCGTTAAATAGAGTGGAGTCCACTTTGCTTTATTTTCTGGCTCTCTTAGAGCAAGTTTATCAATAATTAGGTAAAAAAACTTATGAACAGTGCATTTTTATTTTACCTACTTACATTTTTTTCAAACACTACACCAACACTATCTATTTAACCTATCATTTATTAAAATATATCTTTTTCTTTCTCAAAAAGTACAACAAAGTACAATTTAAAAAAAAAGAAAAAAGAAACAGGGAGAGAGAGGAGAGAGAAAATAATTTTTTTTCCTTACCTGATGAACAGTTGCTAGGTAAAAGTGCCGAAGCACTGTTCACAAATTCATTTTAGCTCTTTGTTTACCTAATCTAGTGTAGGACTACTTTTCCTCTTTTGATGAGTTAAAATAGCTATAAAGCTATTTTAGCTTTGCTGGTAAAGTTGCTCTTAAATGTCCTACTGTATTAGTTACTCCACCCAATTAGGTCGGATAGCTACGTTTATCAATTATTCCTTTCATTCCACAATGGTTGTTCGGTCCGCAAAACGGAGTGATAAAAATAATGCAATTTTTTCAAGAAAAAATTCAAATTTTTTTCACAAATTAAAAATACTCATTGATATCTAATAAGTTAAATTTTTTTTATTTTTTCTTGCAAAAATTATATTATTTTTAACATCCCATTTTACGGACCGAACAAACATTTTGAGACGGAAGGAGTATCATAGATCTGTAGCAAGTCGAATCCTCTGTCCCCAAGTTCCTGTCTCTCTCTCTGTCCCATCCTTCTCTGACTGCCTCGTAGCCCCGTTCTTCTCTCATGCTAACTCTGTTACTTAACCAACGTTAAACTCTGTTACTGATCAAACGGGTGTAGTGGATTTATGTGGTTATAATTGAGAAATTTCATAGACTTTAGTTCTTTTCGTTTTTTTTTCCTAAAAAACGGTTGTTGTTTTAACATTAAATTCTTTTCGCCATAGGAGGAAAACTCCAAGTTTCCATCACTTATTATGGGTCTTCCGTGCGTTCATTGCAGTAATTGGAATCGTTCATCCTGTAAGACCTGCAAAGTAATATACCCACGCGAAAAATTAGATTGATCGAACATCGATAGGTGTATCACAAATTAAATTTTGGGTTATGAAATATACGGCCATGGACAATTTAATTTTGAAAAATCTGACCACACATTTTACAAACCAAAATTCAGTTTTTGATATACCTATAAATGTCTGATCAAACTAATTTTTTGCGTGATATGTTACTACATTAAATGAACTGTTTAAATTACTACATTAAATGCACGATGGTGTCCACAAAACGATGGTGGTGAAAACTTGGGGTTTTTCACCTATTTATGGCAGGGAGAATATCTCTTTACCTTTAGTATGTTTTTTTGATCGGCAGCTTTGTGTAGCCGGTCCCACTTTTTTGGTTTGTAAACTATTCAAAATTACACTGTTGAAAACCATAATTAAAAGTTCTAAAAAAAATTACCTATTAACATAATATTATATCATATTTTTTTGGTTTCAATATTACATTTCATGTTAATATTTCCGTTTTTGTTATGTGTACTTTCTTTATTGGCCTAGATTTCTTGGTTTTCAAGTTGTGTAGACTATATAAAGGTGTGCTAGGGTTACAATAATACACATTAATGAAAACACAGTTCTCATCAATTCTCTTTTAGGTCTCGGATGGTCTCACTTCCACATAGTATTAGAGAGGGAGTGTTAGACTTTATCCCACATCGCTCATCTAAGCTACCCAAACTTGGTTAATAAAATCTTAAGATTACTCCACATATTGCCAATTGATTTTCGATTGAAATCCTCTAAGAAATCTAACCTGATATATATTAGAGCTATAAGGTCTAGATCTTGTGGGCCACTCGCTCTCTGGTGGGCGGTCTAAGCCTCGCTGCCGTTCGCTGGGCATCTAGATTTCACTTTATTGTCATGGCTTCACTCGCTCGTGGTTGGTTTTGGCTCTCCTAGTTTTCTCCATGGTTTTTCCTGGCCTAGCTGCTCCTGATTTCTCTTGGCTCGGCTACTTCTAGTTTTTTTTTTTTTTGATCAACGAAAGGATTTTATTAATTTTTGAAATTGCTACTCCTAGTTTCTTTTGGTTTTTTAAAACTCAAGTTGGTAGACCTACTTGTGTTTGAGGGGGGTGTTAACATAATATTAAAGCATCCACAGTGGACTAATCAAATTTGGATAATCAAAAGTTATCACATCACCTTTTGATTAGCCATTTAAGGGATTGTTAAGATTAGTAATGTAGACATCCACAGTGGCATAATCAACATAGAATAATCAAAATTTGCCACATCACATTTTCAACTTGTAGAAATCTAAAAATTGTCACCATATAAAATATTTAAAAAAAATAGTTTTCAAACTAATAAAAACAGGTTATTCGAAATAAAAAATATTTTTTTGAAAACTTTTATTTTGAAAAAACACTTTTTCGAAAAAAGTTTTAAAAATCAAGCTTTGAAAGAAAGAAAGCTTTTGAAAAACAGTTTAAACTGTTTTTGTAAATTAGAAAAAAAAAAACTTCTTTTAAAAGTGTTTTTCTTAGAAACATTGTTGAGAGAGAGAGAGAGAGAGAGAGAGAGAGAGAGAGAGAGAGAGAGAGAGAGAGAGAGAGAGAGAGAGAGAGAGAGAGAGAGAGAGAGAGAGAGAGAGAGAGAGAGGAGGTTTTGGTTATTTTCAAAAGATTGCTAGTTTTAATTATTCAAGAGCCAAAATTTGAGGATGAGTTGCTAAAAGGTTGTTAAATTTGGTTATGTTATTGCGAGCACTTTTTTGAGGGAACATCGCTAACTTACCAACCTTATGATTTAGGTTATTCAACTGTGAATGCTCTTAGAAAATATTATGTTACCATTTTTTCTAGGTTTCAATGTTATGTTTTCTGTTTAGGCTATGTTAATAAAGAATTGCACATAAAAGTTTCCCTAAAAAATAAGAAAGAGTGCATTTATCAAGAAAAGAGAGTGTAAAAATCATTTTCCTAAAAATTTGTTGAGATCGAAGAGGTAAAACAAGTTTGAAACATCTACTTTCACTACAACTGTACCTTAGAGCATCCTAATGGTGTTGCTAAAAATTATGTATTATATGACATAAAATGTATAAAATGGGTCCCTATTTTTGTTTGTTAAGAATGTATAAATTTAAAAAGTGAATGTGTGTTGTAATGGTGTAGTTAAGATATATGCTAGTGTGAGTTAAATGTGTACATGTGGATGTTTGTGCATGTTGATAGTGACAAGTGGGCTCTCTCTCTCTCTCTCTCTCTCTCTCTCCATTTATGCCGAAAGGTGCTTTCCCACCCCCTGACCCAACCCCCGGATCCCACCCCCTCCTTTCCCGTTTTAACCCCACCCCTTCCCCCTATCCCTATCCCTATCCCGAATTCTATTTTAATTTTCTAATCCTTTATTTGTTTAGTTACTATATTTATTTACTTAATTTCATATCTTTATTTATCTAAGCATCACTCTTTAATTTTAATTTGGTTAATTCAAATTCTATTTTAAATTAAAATTGTCTTTATACTTAATAAATTTATATTATTTTAATTAGTTAATTGATTTGTCTTAACAATGAATAATAAAAATAACTTCTAATCAACAATAATAAATTTAAATAAAATTTCATTTTATTATAATTAAGTACATATTGTCAAAATATGAAAATACATAAAAACACAAATTCTAATCAATATTTCCTCCAAATTCTGCTCTCGGCGCACTTATACCCATTACTTCGTACCACAATTGCAAATTCCATAACTAGCAACCCATCCTTTAGCTTCGTTTGATGCATGCTCCTCCCACCATCTTGGGATGGGTGGTATAGGGTAATGAGGTTCTAAGAAAACTTGCACGAAGTGATGGTCAACACGGGCAATAGCAATTTTCCGACGGTCTTCGACTGGAACTGGAGGAGACCTCAATGGCAAGTGAGTAAAACAACCAAAAACATTCTCCTCAAATGTATGCAGTACAAGGTTGTACCTTGTTGCGATGACAACTCCTAAAGTCATAGCCTCCATCCAATGTGCTTCTGATGCCCTAGGCTCGAAGCAATCTAGTAAGTGTAGTAGATGGTTTGCCCAATCATATGCTGGATAAATCACACTGTACAGATAATAATTTTGTCGAATCTCTTCAATAAGCTCCTATCGTACTCGATTCCAATAATTTTCACTATACCCGATTTGTGCAGCTATTGCCTTGAATCCACAATAACCGTCACCAAGCACGTCAACAGTGTGGGAAATATAACGTTGAAAAGCCTGAGGTAATCGCTGAATGTAGCGATCAGAGATGGGTGGAACTGTAGATTGAGTGTTGCGAACCCCCGACCTCCTCCCACATCTCCCTCTCCCTCTCACTCGCGATGTTGCAGTCCTTGATCCTGAAGTGGATGCTTCTGAAAAAGAAGATATGCGACATGTACTTTGTTCATCTCTATCTACAGGTTGACCTCTATGTTTTGTGTTGTACGACGGAGGTCGAACTGTGTTGCGAGATGGCTCTACCATATCGATAAACCTGTCTTTGATATGCTCTCGCATACGTGGATCCATCCCATCTAATATCTCAACAACCTAAGATGTCCTGTCAGGTCGTGTTCCCTCGTCATTAAACTCGTTTGCGTGCATAGACAACCTAGTCCAATGAGCGTGGATACTGCATAGTGGAATTGGAGTGGAAATGGAACAATAATATGCAATATCGTGCATGCATGGTGATAGGCGCACGATATCGTAAATATAAGCGTCTAAGTAGGGCATATTAGCGCATTAGAGGTGCGGTTTATTCCATTTTCCACTTGATGCTGTGATTTGTCTTGTTTTCGTGTTTTTTATTTTTTCACAGGAAACAAGGCAATTTTTGTGCCAAGTTTGGATCACGAGGCCTTGAGGCCATGTTGGACGTTGCCATGGGAAGTCGTGACGAGTGTGTGAGGCGTCAGGTGACATGATGGGGACGTCAGGTCCCAAAGTTGCATGCAAAGCACGAAAATCTCACTAATGTAGGCGATAGGGCTACAACTCAGAAGTGTAGCCCTACGGAAAGCACCACGGGCAGAACAAGTTGAACTCATAGCGCTACTGCTTTGGGTTGTAGGGCTACTGATGGGCTTAACGGGAAAAAAATTATATTTCATTTTTTTTAATTTCAAACTTCAGGGGATTAATATAAATACCTCCCCGAGCTTCGTTTTTAGGGTTCAAAACATTACATAGCAGCTTTTTCTTACGTTGTTTCTTCCAGAGCTCTTTTCCTTTGAAGTTTTCGAAGTTTTGTTTAAGTATTCAAGTATTCGGTAGCTCGTATAAACTTTTGTTCTTAATTAAAGTTATTCGTTTGTGTTTTCTTAGTTTTAATATTTCGTTTATTTTTCCATCTCAAGAAATAGAAGCATGTTTCAATCTAGGGTTTTATTCCTTTTATTTTTAATAATGAGTGAGTAATTTTTTAGAGGTTTGGTTGCTGGGACAAGGCGCGCTGCGACCCAATTAGGATTCGTCTCGCAATTTTTTTGTATATTGATTTAATTAAATAATTTCAGTTGGTGAAAACTACATCCGTTGGACGAATCCAATGCATTGCCGGGACTCATGTGAGCGGGAACGAGGGACAAAAACCTGTTCGCCGCTGTGTATGGGACCTGCAACCTTAGAATTTCCATCCTTCGGAGTTTCCAATTCTCCCTAAATTTAACTGTTTTAGAACCTTGAAACGCAAATGAATTCTGATTGGGTAATGAGCGCCGGATTCCATACGACCGTGCCTCTCTTTTTAATCATTTGAGCAAGTTATCTGTTAGTATCAGTTAATTAATCAACTAAAAGACAAGGGGTGGCTACCTAAGAGCTAATTTTAATACTACAATTTGAGGTTCCATAGCACACACTTCACCGTCCTTAGTGGATTCGACTCCGGCCTTATCAGGTGTTGTGCTACATCGGTCTCAGTCCTACACTTGGGGCAACCAATTATTTTAGGTCTAGGAATCAGTCAAGCATTTTTGGCGCTGTTGCCGGGGACAGTAACGTGTGTTAAGAATTCGGGTAGTTGTTTTTATTTATTTTGTTTTCTTTTCTTTTTGGTTTCTTTAGTTGTTTCGAGTCAACATAGGTAGAGGTAGGCAATCCTCCATCGTAGGAAAACAATCACCTCTAAAACCTAAGTACTACCGAGACAATACCAGGCGTCTCGTAGCCGTTGAGAGAGAGCCAAGAGCAACCATGGAGGATCAGGAGTCTTTTAGTGGTGAGTCATTTGATATCAGTGGCTTGCTCGTTGATTTAATTATCGAATCACCGATGACAGAGCCGCAAAAGTCGATGCGTGAGCACATGCATCATGAGAGGACCACTCCTCTCAGACCAATAATTCAGCCGACCGAGACAGTGGAGGCACGTAATGCCTTCACCATAAAGCCTGGTATGCATAATGCCCTTCCCCTTTTATAGGGGAAGGAGAATGAGGATCAATATGACCATGTCCGCTATTTCAAGCGGTTGGTGTGCACCCTTGCCACCACTGTCCAGTGAGAGCATACTTGCCTTAAGCTTTTTCCATCCTCACTTAAGGATAGTGCGGATATATGGTTGCGGATGCAGAAAGCCTAGACTCTTATGACGTGGGCTACTGTCCGAGATCTATTTTACAAGAAATATTTCTTGAAGAGTAAATCGAAGCACCTGACTCGCCAAATTCAGTTGTATAAGCAGAAAGAGGGCGAGTCCATTTTAAGGAGCTGGGAGCAGTCCAAGGACTTGTTGTTGTTCTTGTCGCATCATGGGTTTGCGAAACACCAGTTGGTGTCATTTTTCTATTTGGGCTTGAATATTGCGATGGCCCAACAGATTGAGTACCTCTGTAAAGAGGAAGATTTTCTAGATAAGTCCCCGGACGAAGCGTGGGACTTTCTAGACAAGTTGGTCGAGAAGCACCAAAGTTGGAAACCTTCTGACCTCGGTGATAGGGCCATGGCTGCACAGGGACCTAGTGGGTCCGGCGTTTTTCCTTTGAGTGTGAGAGAACACAATGTCCAGTCTCAACTAGACAAGATGGCTAAACAGTGAGAGGGGTTGAAGTTTAAGCAAGTCCATCAGGTGAATGAGGTGAGAGTCAAGGAGGTGTGTGCGTTATGTGAGTGTCCGAGACATCTAATTACTGCTTGCCCCACTTTTCCCATGATAAAATAGGCTTACCACAGTAATCAGGCTGAGGTGAACGCGATTAATCAGCGTTGGGACCCATATTCAAATACCTACAATCCAGAGGTGGCCCAAAACCCACTTCTGGGTTAGAGGGATAAAAAAGCCTCGGTGCAACCCCAGGCACCACCGTAGGAGCAAGTTTAGCAATTCTGGCCTTCTCAGGGCCAAATGACCCAGTTTCGTTACTTACCTCAATAGCAGCAGGGGTTTGGTCCTTCATCTTTTGGATCACTGCCCGGCATTAACCATCCCCCACGGGATAAACAGACTAATGAGATGATGAAGGCTCTCATGCAGTCTCAAATTAGCTTTACTGAGCAGACCAAACAGGCAATTGGTGACATTAAGACCCAATTGACCCAGTTGACGGCGACAGTTGGACAAGTCCAGCAGGAGAAGGGAAAGTTTCCTTCTTAACCTCAAGTCAATGTCGTCGGTACTCATTATGTGGGCGATTCTTTTGGCCCGAGTAGTTTGAATCCTAGTCTGGAAGAGGCTAAGGCGATCACCACTTTCAAAAGTGGGAAGGTGATCGATAAGAACTTACCTTCAAAGCAAAAATCGGTTCCACCCCCGGTGCCGGTAGCTACATCAGCAGTCATTCCAGACTTGGGAAGTGTCCCTGAGGATGAGAGAGAGGCAGAGCCTCCTAAAGTGGTGGTGCTTGCACCTACTGCCCCCACGATTTCGTTGCCACCCGTTGCTCCATGTCCAAATCGCTTGGTGGCGAAGCCTAAGGTCAATGTGAACTTTCAAATACTTGATCTATTCAATAAAGTTCAGTTTCATATCTCCTTGATGGAAGTCATTGACGCAATTCCTCATTTTGCAAAGGTCTTGAAGGATCTATGCACGTCAAAGTGGAGAACTAAGAGTCAAGAGAAAGTGCTTATGATGTAGCAAGTGACCTCCATTCTCCAGGAAAAGATCCCCACCAAGTGCAAGGACCCAGGTTGTCCCACCATCCTTATAGCTATCGCGGGCCAAAAGTTTGATAAGGCTTTGCTGGATCTAGGAGCAAGTGTCAACTTGCTCCCTTATTTGGTATGCTTGAAGCTGGGCTTGGGCGATTTTAGAGCCACTCCAGCCATGCTATAGTTGGCTGACCGGAGTGTGAGAATTCCCAAGGGAGTGGTGGAGGATGTCCTAATTCAAGTGGGCGAGTTTCTTTTTCCAATCGACTTCATTGTCCAGGATACTTGCCTGCTTCGTCGCAACCTAACCTCTTAGAAAGGTTCACACCCCAAGCGTAGAGCTAGGTCATTGAAAGCATAATAACCGGTAAAACCAGAATCGTTCCCACAAAGAATCTTCTTAAGCAAATTCGGATTAGAAGTTACGTAAAGAGTTGTGGCGTTCAAGCGGCCAACTTTGGTATTCGATTTGAATGATGAAATTTAGACATGGAATTAAACTAGATTAGAGATGGTTGAGTCAAAGGGATTGTTTTACCCATATCTTAGCCGTCAAACAGTTTCTTCATCTAACTCAAGAGTGGACCGAAACCGTCCGGATTCCACTAGAAGAATTAAAAGCTGAAGACTACTTATAACTTAACTCAAGGCTTTTATTCAAATTGAACTCATTTAACGCAGGTGAGAGACGAAAAAGAATCGTTCGCACGCATAGGATTATCAAGCACATAGCATAAGGCGATAAACTTCATGATCAAAGAAGCCACCAACCCCATAATCAATACTAGACATCATGGGTTTAATTCATTCAAAAACCTTGAAATTAAGCTAAAGATAAGAGAAACCATTTGAACCACTAAATCATAGAGTAAACCTCACCCCATGACCAAACCTATATACTACTCACTCATAGCAAAAAGACTAGAAAAAGAGTTAAGCAAAGAAAACATGATTCACCGATGAAAACGAAAATAAATTTGATTTATAAGAAGATCTAACAAGTAGCTACAACATTAATACATGAGAAAACATCAAAATACTTAAACTTACTTAAGTTCTTGAAGGAAATAACTTGAAAAGCTTAAGAACAATAATGGAGTTCCTAGGAAAGCAAGAAAGAAACTTAGGTCTAAAAACTAACTAATGGCCATTTCTTCCATAAATGGCATACAAGCCTATTTATAGGGCTTATAAAATTAGCCTTACAATGGACAAAAAAGCCCCCAAAATATCCCAAAAACATGCATAAAGTAGAAACTTTCCATATATGAAAGGTTGAAAAATTCAGCAAAAAAGTGCTTGTCGAAGGGCATTGGTACCAGTACCTCAAAAAAGAGGTATTGGTATCAACTGAACTGTCCTTCATATTAGCACAATGGTACCGGTACCATGTTTTTGAGGTATTGGTACCAATGTGTGAAAATTGCAGAACAGGTTCAGCTTGGCAATTCAGGCCTTGTGGTGTCTCGGCGGCTCTCCGATACTTCAATACTTGATCAACGGGACTTGACGGAGGTATGCCATATGGCCTTGGACTCTCAGATGCCCTCGAGGGCTATCTTCGAAGCATTTGCCTCACTTGATACACTGTGGCACAATCCTTGCCAACTTGACCACCGAATGTCCTACGAGGCTCCTTGAGATGCCATTAGGATCCGGTGACAATGAAATGTGTACCACCGGGCACTTGAACACTTGGTTACATCCCGGAACCCCTTGGCATTCAAAACCGCCTTATTAGCACATTTTACCTGAAACATCCTCAAACAAACCTTACGTGCAATATCGCATAAAGACGACAAAATATATGTACAAACACAACATACTAGAGGACTTAATCACCAAGAATATGCATTATTGGGTGCTTATCATTACCCAATACTGGAGGTCTTTAAGAAGACTCTTATCATCCTTGGCTGTCCTTTTCTAGCCACCTCTAGTGCTGTAATGAATTGCAAAACTGGACAAGTCCAATTGTCGTTTGGAGACTTGAAAATGGAGGTGAATGTTTTTAATGTGGATAGTTGGGTTGAGGATGATGAGGGTTTACGAGGTGAGTTAGATCGACATGCTTATACAAGAGGATGTCGATAGTATGTTATACAAGGATCCTCTGGAGATAGCCTTAACCGCCGAATAGGGGTCATTTTTAGATTCTCCAAAGGTAGGGAGTTTAATGGGGATGCTTGCAGTGGAGGATGAGTTTAGCGCCGCTTGGAACCCAGTTCTTGAGCTGCTGAGTGCCCCACTTCCTAAGGCTCTCCCATCTTCGGTCCAGCCGCCTAAACCAGAGTTAAAGCCTCTGTCGGACACGCTTAAGTATGCCTTCCTTAAAAGTGATGATACTTTTCTGATTGTGATCTCTTCATCCCTTGAGGCGGATATTGGTACCAACTGAACTATCCTTCATATTAGCACAATGGTACCGGTACCATGTTTTTGAGGTATTGGTACCAATGTGTGAAAATTGCAAAATAGGTTCAGCTTGGTAATCCAGGCCTTGTGGTGTCTCGGCGGCTCTCCGATACTTCAATACTTGATCAACGGGACTTGACGGAGGTATGCCATATGGCCTTGGACTCTCAGATGCCCTCGAGGGCTATCTTCGAAGCATTTGCCTCACTTGATACACTTTGGCACGATCCTTGCCAACTTGACCACCGAATGTCCTATGAGGCTCCTTGAGATGCCATTAGGATCCGGTGACAATGAAATGTGTACCGCCGGGCACTTGAATACTTGGTTACATCCCGGAACCCCTTGGCGTTCAAAATCGCCTTATTAGCACATTTTATCTGAAACATCCTCAAACAAACCTTATGTGCAATATCACATAAAGACAACAAAATATAGGTACAAACACAACATACTAGAGGACTTAATCACCAAGAATATGCATTATTGGGTTCTTATCATTACCCAATACTGGAGGTCTTTAAGAAGACTCTTATCATCCTTGGCTGTCCTTTTCTAGCCACCTCTAGTGCTGTAATGAATTGCAGAACTGGACAAGTCCAATTGTCGTTTGGGGACTTGAAAATGGAGGTGAATGTTTTTAATGTGAATAGTTGGGTTAAAGATGATGAGGAGGTTTACGAGGTGAGTTAGATCGACATGCTTATACAAGAGGATGTCGATAGTATGTTATACAAGGATCCTCTGGAGATAGCCTTAACCGCCGAATAGGGGTCATTTTTAGATTCTCAAAAGGTAGGGAGTTTAATGGAGATGCTTGCAGTGGAGGATGAGTTTAGCGCCGCTTAGAACCCAGTTCTTGAGTCGCTGAGTGCCCCATTTCCTAAGGCTCTCCCATCGTCAGTCCAGCTGCCTAAACTAGAGTTAAAGCCTCTGTCGGACATGCTTAAGTATGCCTTCCTTAAAGGTGATGATACTTTTTCGGTTGTGATCTCTTCATCCCTTGAGGTGGATCAAGACGCTAAGTTGCTTGCCTTGTTGAAAGAGTACGTGGGCGCAATAGGCTGGATGATAACGGATTTGCAGGGTATTAGTCCAACGGTGTGTACACACTGCATTTTTCTAGATGAGGATGTGAAGCCTTCTAGGCAATCTCAGCGTCGTCTGAACCCCAATATGAAGGAGGTGGTTCAGGTTGAGGTGCTGAAGCTCTTAGATGCAGGTATAATTTACCCGATAGCCCATAGTGAATGGGTGAGCCTTTTGTAGGTAGTGCCTAAGAAGGCTAGAGTTACTATCGTGAGGAATAGTGAGGCGAGCTAGTGTCGACCCATGTTCAAACCGAGTGGCGAGTTTGCATAGATTACTAGAATCTCAATGCGAGCACTCGAAAAAATCACTTCCCTCTCCCATTCGTTGATCAAATTCTGGAGAGAGTAGCCGGCCGGGCATTTTATTGCTTCCTGAATGGGTACTCTGGCTATAATTAAATAGAGGTAGCCATGGAAGATCAAGAGAAGACCACCTTCACATGTCCTTACAGCACATTTGCCTACCGTCGCATGCCTTTTGGCTTGTGCAATGCTCTCGGAACCTTTTCAAGGTGCACGATGGGAATTTTTAGCAACATGGAAGAGAAGATCGTGGAGATATTTATGGATGACTTTTCAATTTTCGGGGATTCATTTGACGAATGCCTCGAGAATTTAGGAAACGTTTTGCAACGGTGCAAGGAGAAACAACTTGTGCTTCATGGTGACCCAAGGGATTGTGTTGGGACACATTGTCTCATCCAAGGGTATTGAGGTGGATAAGGCGAAGATTAATTTGATCGCAAATCTTCCCACTCCAAAGTCTGTAAAAGACATTCGGTCTTTCCTCAGTCACGCCGGTTTCTACCGGCATTTCATTAAGGGATTTAGTGCTATCTCCTGACCATTGTGCCATTTGCTATCGAAAGACACGCCCTTTGTGTGGTCTGAGGCATGTGAGGAGGCATTTCAGATGTTGAAGCAGAGTCTTACTACTCCGCCAATCGTGTAGCCTCTGGATTGGAGTTTGCCCTTTGAGTTGATGTGCGACGCTTCCGACTATGCTGTCAGGGTAGTTTTAGGGCAACGGCGAGGGAAAGATCCCTACGTTGTGTACTATGCGAGAAAGACTTTGAACGAGGCACAAATGAACTACACCACCAAGAAGGAATTGCTCGCGGTGGTGTTTGCCTTAGACAAGTTTCGGTCCTACTTGGTGGGTTCGCAGATTGTGGTGTATACCAATCATGCAGTCTTGAAGTATTTGATGACCAAACAGGATGCGAAGGCTCGCCTTATCCGGTGGATTCTTTTGCTGCAAGAATTTCACCTAGTGATTAAGGATAAGAAAGGGGTTAAGAATGTAGTGGCCGACCACCTGTCTTATCTGGAGTTTGAGGACCCCACCTCTCATCTCCCTATCATGGATACTTTCCCTGATGAGCAGTTGTTCACTGCTAATGCGTGCCCATGGTTTGCAGATATCGCCAATTATTTGGTGATTGGGCAAATTCCACCCCATTGGTCTACAGTTAAGAAGCAGCGATTTTTGAGAAAGGTCTGGCAATATATTTACGATGATCCATATGTGTTCAAGTATTGTGCCGACCAGTTTGTACGCCGGTGTGTCCTCGAAACTGATCAAAGGGGAGTTTTAGAGTTTTGTCACACCGAGGCGTGTGGAGGTCATTTCTCTATGAAGAAGACCGCCGCCAAGGTCAATAAATGTGGTTTCTTTTGGCCAAGTCTTTTTAAGGATGCGTAAATTTTTTGCAAGTCATGTGACTGGTGCCAGAAATTAGGTAAGGTTGGCTCGCGAAATATGATGCCTCTCGAGAACATTTTTGTGATAGAGGTCTTCGATTGTTGGGGCATTGATTTCATGGGTCCATTTCCGGTGTCATATAGGTATGAGTACATCCTCCTGGCGGTGGATTATGTGTCTAAGTGGGTTGAGGCAGTCCCCACTAAGACCAGTGATTCTAAGGTCGTGTTGGAGTTCTTATGAACTAACATTTTGTCGAGATTTGGCATGCCACGTGCCATTATCTCTGATCAGGGCATGCACTTTTGCAATAGGTCTTTTGGGGCGTTAATGAACAAGTATGGCATCTCTCACAAGGTATCTACTGCTTATCACCCTCAAACCAACAGTAAAGTTGAGCTAGCAAATCGTGAAAGTAAGGAGATTCTAGAGAAGACCGTGAACCCGAATAGGAAGAATTGGTCACTTTGGTTGACCGATGCCTTGTGGGCCTACCGCACTGCTTACAAGACCGTGTTGGGTGCTTCACCCTACCAGCTCGTTTATGGTAAGGCCTACCACTTGCCTGTTGAGATGGAGCATAAGGCCTATTGGGACATTAAGACGCTAAACATGCATTTACCAGAGGTGGGTGCCCATAGGAAGCTCCAGTTGTGTGAGCTCGAGGATATTCGGAATGACGCGTATGAAAGTGTGAGTATTTATAAGGCTAAGGTTAAGGCATATCATGATAGGAATATTCAGTGCAAGACTTTTAGTGTTGGTCAGAAAGTGTTATTGTATAACTCGCGCCTTCATTTATTCCCCGATAAGTTGAGGTCCCGGTAGGACGGTCCCTACGTTGTGAATAAGGTTTATCCGAATATTTCAGTAGATGTTTGTAACCCTAACAATAATAATATTTTCAACGTAAATGGGCAGCGTCTAAAATTCTTTTTGGAATATGTGGAAGTAGGTGAACCGGATGAGGTATTAGTCGATCCTATTTTTTCGGACGACCCTGTTGTGTAGCCATTGTGGCTACGTTTCGACGGGTAGCTTTTGCATACCACTCTCATCATTGAGAAGTGGACCTGGCCCCTAGCAATAGGGGTACCCATCATTGACTTGGGTTTTATAGCTTCACACGCTGCTATTAAAATAAGGATTGTGTGTCCAGCTCTAGTTAGTAAAGGCAATTTTGTATCCGTTACATTGAATTTTGTTAAGTTCTTTTGCTTTTGGCACAATCTATGTATAGTTGTCTTTTATTTCGTTGTTCTTTTTGTTATTGTCTTCTTTTTAGTTGTTTTTGCTTCTCTTATTAAAAAAAAGGAAAAAAAATGTAGAAAATTGGAAAAAGTAAAAAAAAAAAAGGCATAATGTTCTTGTATAGCCACCCGTTCTTTACCCATTGGCAAGGGACGAGAAGAAAACTATGACACGTTGATCACGTGAAGATTTGGTGGAGTATTTTTCTTTTGTTTTGGGAGCCCGACTAACAGGAGCCGGGCGATACTAATGTCCTTTGTGCTTTTTTGGTAGTTGATGCCTCATTCTTTTGTAGGGTGCGGTGACATGGTAGTTGGGCGAGCATTTTTGTGCGAGCATTTTTGATGCCTCATTCTTTTGTAGGGTCCATTTTTCGGCGAGCCGGCCGAGGTCATGGTAGTTGGCTGCCACCCGTAGGTCCATTTCTTCTCCTTTGTGCTTTCTTTTGCTGTGTCTCCATACTCTAGGGACATAGAATGCTTTCAGTTGGGGGAGGGGGGTGTACTTTGTACATGTTTTTGTGCGTTGCTAGGGTAATTTTTAATTTTTAATTTTTATTTTTCGGGGATACGTGTATTATGCTTGATTGTATTGTTGGGCGAGCATTTTAGAATCCGCTGAGTTATTATGCCTATTTAATTCAAGTGCACGCACATATTTGGTGTCATTTGTGACACGTTGTGCTGTAAATGATATTGAGTAGGTGTTTCCGCGTAGTTAATAGTACATCCTATAAACATTCCCATGTTCTTTGATTTCTTTTTCTCGCATTTGCGGAAAATAATAGGTTTTTATTTCACAATTGAGTAGTTAGATATTTTGCATGCATTTGTGAGAGTTGGTAATGAGCATAGGGGATGAGACAAGGCATTTTTGCATGATTAGACCACATACTAGTCCCATTGACCAATCTTAAACCAGTTCAAGTCAGCTCACGAGTCTAGCGTAGGAAACCGGTGTGTGGGGTGGATTGTAGTTGGGGGATCTATGTAACGCCCCGAATTTTGGGTACGTTAATAAGTCATTTTATTACAAAAACAAAGTGAGTCTGGCTCATTATTACATCTCAAAGTCTTACAAGAGTACTTTTAATCAACAAAGGAGGGAACTAGGGTTCCTAATTACTGCTCCGCCTGCTCTTCCATCCTAGAAAGCTCCTCGGCTCCGAAGGCCTCCAATGTATACAGCTCACCCTGTTCATCTATGAGGTCTGACATATTATACCGGCGTCGCCACCAATATAATATGTCAGGTTCACCAAAAGGTAACACCGTGAGCTACAAAGGCTAAATAGAATAACCCATACCCTCTAACCCTTAACTTACATGCAATCGATCACAAATTCAATGATTTCCACATAGTTCATACATATTCGACAAACAATGACACATCCACATTCATTATCAAAACTAACGTTGGTGTCCATGATTTACTGAGTTTCTCCTACGTGACTTCTCGTAGACCGTGTCTCCATATCATAACCATATCAATCATTTTCAAAATCGTTTTTAACACACCCAACCTCGGTTCCGCCGTTCCGGTCTCCTGAGTATCCTCATAATGGTTCTGCCGCACCGGGTTCTCATTGGCACATTTTGCATTGGCTCCTCTCTGCGGATAACCAAGCCACACACTCAACCTCGGTTCCGCCGTTCCGGGTTCCCGAGTATCCTCACTATGGTTCTGCCGCACCGGGTTCCACCACACAATGGGCTACCATGTCCGACCACATTGCGGTGTCCAAAACATTTCACCTTTTCAAAACACACATTTTCATTAAACCACACCCTAGGTGTCATGTTTTTACTTTCTCGATTTCCGTGTCTCATTTTCATGCATGACTCCGCGGTAGGACTTTTCACAAACATAAATCATTCATTGTAATCTTGAAACTAAACTAGCAAGATCATCCAACTCTAAATTAGTAATTATGCTCATAACCATTCTAAAGATCAAAATACAAATACTTCTATTCAAGTGTCAAATTCGATCTTTTGAAAAACCATTCTTTCTTTCTTTGAGGGAAGTTCTAAACAACATATGTTTATTTAAGAAAAAGTCGTTTATCTAACATGCTCGTACTTCGATTAGCAAGATAACTTATTGACAATCATGCATTTTAAAAGATAGATAACCTTATCTACTTGAAAACTAAACGATAGATAACCTTATCTACTTAATGGAAACGGTTAAGGACATTTATACTTTCTAACATACGGTTCGATGTTTATACATAGTGTTATTGGACTAGGGATTCTACCTTTCTTCTTGGCGGTAGTGGCGGTTACGGAAAAAGTACGTCGGGCGGAGTAACTTCTTAAGGTATGCTTCCGGAAGCTTCGAAAGAGAAATATTTCTCTCGAAACTTCTTCTTGACTAAACTTTCTAAACTTTTGGATTGAGAGAGTGGTCGAGTGGCGGTTTAGTGGCGGCTTAGGATAGGTTTCTTGAAGAACTCAAGAAGAACTAGGCAAGAACAAGCAAGAATACAAGACTTTCTTAGAGAGAGAAGTTGGAGGATGAAAGTGTGAGTTGAAAGGAAGGTATGGGGTGCTATTTATAGCCAAGCATTGGCCTCTCCCTCCCCCCTCGTGGCCAGCCCTTTCTCCCTCTCTTTGTCCCATGGATTTTGCTCCATGGTCTTGTCATTTCAAGACTTTAATCAAAATCCTAGCATTCCTTCACTTGTCAATCCAATAATAGGCCAAATCCTAGGTTATAATGAAGGTTTTATGGCTTGTCAAGTCCTAGAATGGGTTGGCTTGTAAGAAAGAATAAAATCATTGGCTAACTTTGTACTTTGAAAGACTAGAATGGGTTGTCAAGTAGGTTTTAGGCTTATGGGCTAAAGGTTACTTGTGTAAGTAATCAAAACACAAGCACACACTCCACCTCACTCTCTCACTCTCGGCCTCTCTCTCCTCTCGGCTCCTCTCTCTCTCTCTCTCTCTCTCTCTCTCTCTCTCTCTCTCTCTCTCTCTCTACACTATGTAAATATATAAGTATATATGTATATTCACATCTAGGAAAGTAACCCTATAATAATAGGCTTAAGGCTAAAAACTCGGTGGGCATGCATGACATGGCTAGTCTTGCTTCTTTTGGAAGTAAAATGATGGCTTCTTTGGCCCATGATTTTGTATGGTCAAATCAAGGCTTTGTTGGCAACCTAATTACCAATGATTAATGGTCAAAAATTCCCCTAACATTTATGGACCATTGGGTAAAAGAATATTGGTAATAATTAGGGTTTGAAATGACTTGTCATGGGTGAAATGATTACCCCTAAAAGTCTAAGGGTTCAATAGGGTTTGGAGGGGTTCATAAGGCTCAAAGATGGTCAAAAAGGTCCATTAGGGTTAGGGTAATGTAACTAGGTGAATCGGTGGTCCGGTTACTCCAATTGGTCGGTTGGAAACTAACTTTACTAGCCAAGTAGGGTTTTAAATCAAGAAATGAAATTTAAAGGACTAAAATCTAATTATGACGGCTTATAGAATTTAAAAGAAAATTAAAAGCAATTATTAAGTATTTAAAAAAAGAGTTTCAAATAATAAACGAGAATTTTTTTATTTATTAAAAATTTCAAGTCATTACAATCTAACTCTGTGCATCATGGGTGCCTCATTTGGAGCATCGTTGTTGTTGGAAGTGGAGTTGAAGAAGTTTTCTTGGGTGTCATGCTTTGGGAACCAAAAGCCTTTGAAAAAAAATATCCTAACCAAAACCCTTAACCAAAAAAAAAAAAAGGGAGAGAAAAACATGCCTAGCCGTCCAGCCTAACCTATACCACTACGGCTATATGCTGTAGCGCTGCCGATCCCCCTTCGGTTAAAGAAAAAAAGAGAGGATGCTGTAGTAAAAAAGGGGCGCCGGCCCTTGTTTCCCATATTCTCTCTCTCTTCTTTTCACTCTTCATCTTCTTGACCTTTTTTCCCCATTAAACCCCAAACTCCATAACCAAAAAATCCACCCATCTCCATCAAAACCCTTCCAAACTCCACAAAAATCCACCAAACTTCACCAAAATCCTCCTTTTTCCCATCTCGACTACATATATCTCTCAAACCTTCACAAAAACCCATATCTCCTCTTTTTCTAAAAAAAAAAAAAAAACCACCTAACCTTTTACCCACCAAATATATGGCACCCAAGAAGAGGGCAACCGAGGTAGAAAAGGGTAAGGTCGCGGTAACTTCTAGTCATGCTAGTCAGCTGGACATTGGGCAAGAGCACAATCCGTAGGAGAGGCATGCACCGCATGGCCGGGTTCGTAGGAGGATCCGGGAGCAAATAGCAAGGGACGAAAAGGTAGCTTGGGAGCTCCCATGCAAGGGGCATGGGGTCAAGGCTGATGTGGTCATTCAGGCTATTGTAGAACAAGGTTTGTCTTTCTAGTTTGACGAAAATCCTGGCTATAATACTGAGTTAGTTGCAGAATTTTATAAAAATATTGTGTTGCCTAAGGTCGGGACTGACTTGCATCCTGGGGCCTGCATTACCTCTAGGATTGGTAGGATGCTTGTGATAGTGACTCCTGATATCATTGCTACTAGGTTGAAATACGAGAGGCCTATGCGGCCTACAAACTACCCAGCCCTTAATTCAAAATTTGATTTGGAGGAGGTGTTTGATATGATATATGAGAGTAAAACGCATGGTATGATCCCACATCAGCCTAGTAAATTTAAGGCATCGTGCCGTTTGGCTAACCAGTTGGTGTGCTATAACTTAGACCCACGGGCGACAGAGGGTAAGCTTTCTAAGACCACGGGGAATTTGATGTTCGCATTTTTGGCAGAGGATACTGTGTGTGATTGGGCCTAGTACATTTTCATAAAGATTATAGAATTCAGGGATGCCCCGACCTAGGCTAGGATGCCGTTTTCGTGTTTGATTTTTGCTATTGGTAGGGCAACCGGGGAGCTAGGTCAGAAATGGTTTAAGAATGATAAGTTGAAGCCCAGTGCCATAGATGTCTCTCTGCTTAAGAAGAGCATTGCCCAATCTAGTGGTTAGCGGAGTGCGTTATTGACTGAACCTCTAGCGAATGCTACTATGAACACTTGGTTAAAGAAGATATTTTGTCTTGGGGTAGCAACAATGAAGAGCTAGCAGAAGATTAAAAAGGAGTAGAGGCAAGTTGGTTGGGCCCAACACATGCTGGCACATCAGAACAGGTGGTTGCATGGGCGTGTTACAGGACAGTCTTTGGCTCCGTACGAGCTGCCTCAATTTCCGAAGTTGGAGGTTAGCGACGACTTTGCCGAGAGTGGTTCGGATTGATTTTGGACTTCTGTGATGCATAAGGCTAGGTGGTGGTGTCATTTTTTGTGTTTATTTCATGTTTTTCAATGTCGGTGGACTATGCTTGATTTTCTAGTATTTGGGTCTATAATAATCTAGTTATGGATGTTTAATTTTCTTGTTGGATATGGTTTGTTTGGCACCAGTGGGTGCATGGTTGGTAGCTAAGGGTAAGGTGGCGGCCAGTCTGGGTAAATGACATTGTGCTATTATAGGCCGCCGCCTAATTTTGCAGTTTCCCTTTCGTTTGGAACCATGGTCATTATAAGCCTAATTAAGTTCTTAGTGGATTTTGTGCACGTTGTTTAACTCTCGTTCATGAATGTTTTATATTAATGTTACTCATTTTGTGGAATTGTGACTGTATATATTTTGTGCTTTTATTCTTCTTGTGCGTTGTCTTTGATTGGTGCGTGGTGGCCTTTGTTCGGGTCCCACGAGTTCCTTAAGTGTTTTTTCATGAGATGTTTGAGTGTTCCAGTGAGCGAGTGTAGCATCGTTGCCTTCGTGGGGCATTTTATCGCTACTTTTGTTTCGGTGCTAATTTCGTTCATTTTTGCCAAAGCATGCATGTAGTTGAGTTGCAAGTGAGTGAGATGGCGAAAATCTTTTGCCCCGTCTAACTATTGTATAGTAAGCATAACCTTCGTATCCCCATTCACGTCTTGTTAGTTTTTATTTCGTTATTTTTCTTTTCGTTCGTTACTAGGAACTAGCAGCGCTCAAGTTGGGGGTGTGATAGGTGCGTGATATCGTAGATATAAGCGCCTAAGTAGGGCATATTAGCTCGTTAGAGGCGCGGTTTAATTCCATTTTCTACCTGATGCTGTGCTTTGTCTTGTTTTCGTGTTTTTGATATTTTCATGGGAAATAAGTCGATTTTTGTGCCAAGTTTGGATCATGAGGCCTTGAAGCCGTGTTGGACGTCGTCATGGGAAGTTGTGATGGGAACGAACAGTTAATCAATCCATCCACGTGCTTGACTTAAAAGCGGCTAGATACGAACCTACAGAGCCTAGACCCGGAAAAGAAGGAGTGAATTCTGATCTTCTCAAGAACTGAAGGACTGAAAATAAGCAGTTAGAGTTGGATTCGGTGCCTTAACGGAAGTAAGGGTTTTGTTCTCTGATCCAATAGCACTGGAGTACCGGTTCTCTCTTCCGGTTCCTTTCCATGAACTGTTGTAACTTACTTGCGCCTCGAACGAAAGCGAAAAGTAGAAGAAGAAGAGGGATTTTTTTTTTATCTGCCCAAGCCATATATGAAACGGATACCAAAACAAGATAGATTTGATTCAAAGTCTCCCCTATCCAACAAGCTAGACTCGCTTACAGAACTTTCCTTCACGTCTTTCAGTAGCGGTATCGGATCTCAAGTCGTCTACCGACAGGTGGCCTCTGTAGATATTGCAGGAGATTACCTGTTATTTGTTCGATGATGGATTTGCGCCAGCTGCGGTTGAAACCACATTCGCATCTACCATGTT